>NW_028297160.1:3512275-3660816 GCF_055798465.1 Pogonomyrmex barbatus
GCCGATTAAAAAAACATCAGAGCATGTAAATGGATTATAGAAAGTAAGTAACGCTCGCAATAAATGAAAACTGGAAAATGTAAAGTAGTCGCGGGTGAATAAGTAACGAAGTTATAATTAAGAATAATAAAAAGGTAAAAATCTCATTTACACGACGCGGGATAGGAATTACCTGGAATGAAATTGTTTTATCGTTTTTTGAAGTGGCATTATGTTATAGTTCAAGATTGTCTGTTTTGCATTACAAGGTAGACAACAAACGGTCCCCTTTCACTCGCGGAATATTCCGTCTAGAATTCACGGCAGTGCTCATTTAACGCTGTATTACGGTGTTCCGGTAAGTTCAACGAGCTGTAATTTGTGTCCAAAGTCAATAACGCGCAGCGATTTCCATTTGTCCGTTTGCGAGCAGCCCCGTATTCCGTTCGGGCTGTTACTTTGCGCGCGGAACGATTTTCGTTGGCGCCGAGAAAGTTTGCACGCGAGATATATTACCGTCGCGCCGCAGAAAATTTATATTTAGCAAAATATAAAGTGCAACAAACGTGTGTATGTCTTACGTAATTTTTTAAGTTACTGCTTAAATAGTCATCAGACGCGGGGCATCTTTCAAGCATTGCCGTACAAGTTTATCCTATGTTGCAACAGTCAGGCACGCGAATAAACGGTACGTAAAATCCGTTTAATGGTCTTAAGAAATATGACTACGCTGTTGCAATTATGGTATTAACGATGCTTATGTGTTTGTAATTACGCGCGGAAAATTACGAGGCATCGCAAGATTGTTTTCACATAGTGATATTTTGCGTCGCGGTAGAAGCAAAAGTTAACGTTGACTTGAACGACAGGAAGCCTTGAGCAGGTGGGAACTTAACTTCGTGATCATTTAATTAGAATCCGATGTACTCCTGTTGCTCGGCTTGAAATTGAGATATCACGAACTTGACACCGCTGATATTTACGTCATATTGCACAGCCAATAAGTCTGCGGTTTTATTACTTGCGCTCCAGATCAAAGCATTTGTCGGTAAATACTTTCACTAGGAGTGTAAAAAGGATGTTTGTGCTTAACTAAGGGTAAAATGGAACGGATACATAGATCACAGTTAAATAGATCATAGATCAGTTAAATACTCTAGGTCACGAGGTCTTGCAGCTATTAAGAAAAAAGAAGTATCAAAAAACTAGATGTGAAAAGTAATAATTATAATTATAATTAATGTAAATTAGGTACATGTAAACGTGATGGATACGTGTTCGTACACTCACTTAATTGATAAGTGAGAGTGTACTTTTACATATGTCATTTAAAATGTGAATTTCTACTTTTTATTTATATATTTTCTTTTCTTGCACAACTTCTATATCAACTTTCAGATATACAAAAAATTAGCTGGGTTGAGTTATTATAGAGTTATCATAGATAATTACTTTAATAATTAAGACTTTTTTTTATATGTGCGTCGACATTTACGATATTGCTTCGATTCTGACAACATATTTCTATTTTTTTTAAACGAAACGTAAAGTATTTTAAAAGTCAACTAATGAAATGAGAATTATTCAAAAATAAAATATATATAGCAAGATTTAATGTCTTAAATCTAATTCCTTAAATCTTGCTATTATTATAACAAATTGGATTTTAATCTATTAGAAATTGAATCTGAAAGAAAATTTCTTTAGAAATTCCATCGCTTTTATAAAAATTATTTTTACAAAATTCTCATCACTCAAATTTCATTGAAAAATTTCTAACATCATATTCATATTCTAATATGCAGTAATATGTTAATTGTTCTCTTAAATAACAGTGCGTAGTAATTCCATCACTTTTATCACTTGGTACGAACCTCTTCTCCAATTATGTCGTTATTATCCGGAGAAACCGCCTCTGCGAATAATCGTATCGTCACTTTCGAAAGTCGTTCCTCTTCGACGCTCGCTAGAAATTGCGGCAGAAGTGACGTTAATCTCGCGCATCATTCCGAACAAATTCAAGAGGACAAATAATAATTAACAACCGGGGAAAGATTTTGTAAGGGAACGTCTTGATCGGCAGACGCAATCGGGGAGGCAAGCGATCACGATCTCACACGCGTCGACTGCGCGTGGTGAGAAAAGAGCTATGCTTAATTAAAATCTGCATAAAAATCGACGCCGTGAAAGCGGTGCGCCGTCTCTTTAAGATCGTTGATCGCCTCTCCCTCGTTTCCACGGCCGAACTTCGCAGCCAGCGACGTGCACAGTATGCAACGATATCGGCTTCAATTAGAGTCGCGGCTGATGAAGGCTGGGAACGAGGAAGGAGAACAGCTCAATGAAAGAGACCGCGAGCATTCTTCGTTCTCCTTGGGGCAGATTGATTGGCTCGCGAAATAGAACGAAATGAAATCGGCTTCTTTAGACGGATGATTTATGCCGTTGCGAATCGTTGAAATATTTATTATATGCTTGATGCATCGCTTGTTTTTTCAGGGAAGATCATCAGACATATCAACCCACCGTTCTCTTTAAGAGAACGAAACATCACAAGGGTTCCATATATTGTCTCGCATGGACACCAGACGGTCGGCTGATTGCAACCGGAAGCAACGACAAAACCGTCAAGTTAATGCGCTTTAACGCCGATACTTCGAATCTTGAAGGTATTTACTTGATAATCGAAGACAAATGTGATTTTGAGGCTTAATGTCTCGTGGCCGTACAAATTTGGCCATGGCCTTAGCCCATTTGTATTCTAAATTTTTTACATGACAATAAATATTTATATATATAAATTATGAAATTTTATCGTTGAAATTGCGTTTCTTTTACAGACTTTGTATCTCAGGTGCTCAGGTGTTGTTCATTTAGAAATTTATTGTGTAGTTAGTTTGTTGTCATCTGATCGGATTAAAATAATTAAAAAATTTAGTAGTTCTTGATTACGATTACATAATCGATTTTATATATTTAATCATCAGGGCAAGAGGTCGAATTGACTATGCACGATGGTACCGTACGTGACCTGTGCTTCCTCGAAGACACATCAAACAAATCGAGCCTTCTGATCAGCGGAGGTGCTGGCGATTGCAAGATTTACGTTACCGATTGCACGACTGGTACACCTTTCCAGGCCTTGAGTGGTCACAGCGGCCACGTGCTGACGCTTTACAATTGGGGCGGAGCGATGTTCGTCAGCGGATCGCAGGATAAAACAGTTAGATTTTGGGATCTCAGGACGAGAAGCTGCGTTAACATGGTTACACCTGCGACGGTACCTGGTAGCCGGGTGAGTCGGGTTTCTCCGCCGATACGTCTGTGGTCATTAAAGATAAAAATTAAAACGAAAATAGATTAGAAATTTTTATCATCATTTGATCAGTTCAATTCGCCATCGGCATCATCAGCATCTTTTTGTTCCATTGTGATATTGTTGCTTTTACGTTCGATAAATATTCGATCTATATTAAACCGCATCACCATCTCTTCCGTTCGCAAAACATTTGTTTTTTTTTTTTTTTTTTTTTTTTGTTTGGATTGAATCTTTATCGAACGTTTCCATCGATATGTCGGGAATAAAGACGGCATTGTTTGTCTGATCAGCATCTGATTCCATTGCAGGTCGGCAGTCCCGTAGCTGCGCTATGCGTGGATCCTTCTGGCCGACTGTTGGTGTCCGGTCATGAAGATAGCAGTTGCGTTCTCTTTGATATTCGCGGCGGTAGAACGGTGCAGTGCTTCAAACCTCACGCGGCAGATATTAGGAGCATACGATTCTCACCGTCAGCGTATTACTTATTGACGGCGGGATACGACAACAAATTGGTACTCACAGACTTGCAAGGTGGGCCTGTCCATTGATTTTAATTTCTCATTACTTATAGTATTGTTAATGCTTTTACAAATACTATAATAATAGAATTAGAAAAGCATAATGAAAAAAATTTTGTAGGCGATCTTACGATGCCTCTACCTAGTGTCGTAGTTGCTCAACATCAGGACAAAGTCATCTCTGGACGTTGGCACCCGACGGAGTTCTCGTTTCTCAGTACTTCTGCTGACAAAACTGCAACTCTATGGGCCTTACCACCTGTTTAAAGATTCAGCATGATAATTCATGCACAGTTATTTATTCATTTATTCAAATGTTCTTTTCAGAACATTTTAACACAGTAATTCATCTTTGACAATATTTTCTAGATTTATTTCATTTACGTTGGATTGATCCCACAAAAAGTTCATGTTTTGATTTTGACAAATAATTCCATAGATATAACAACAAAACACGAAATTTCATATTAATTTTCTAACTTTGCATATTTTTACACAGTTTAAGTATTTCTTACATGACCAATTAAAATATTAATTTATATGACTGCATTATTAATTCGCAGCGTAATGCATTGATACGAAAGTAAAACGTTTAAATAATTAAAACGTAATGATTAAACACGCTTCGAAAACTCGGGTTAAAAAGGGATAAAGAACGCGATATCATGCGAGCATCTATAGTATTATTTTTAACTATGAATTTGATATTGGGAATCATAAGACTGCGGATGAATAATCCCTCGCTTCTATAATGCTTTAGAGCTATGCGAAGTTGGTTCGTGTACATCGTTTGTTTTAAATATCTTCTTTTTCACAACATGAGGATGGATTTTCAAATTTCGAAAGATATTTTTCTGATACAACACATGCGTACTTATTAGAACTGTGTTGTGATGTGTCCTTTCTCCCAGTCTCTTTTAATATAACTTTGTTATAATTAGAGATGTCTGTATTTTGTAGATACATTGATCTAAGTTAAGCGAATTTTAGGAATACGTTCTTGTACAAAGAACGTGTTAATTTCTAGTTTTAAATGCTCTCTTATTTTCGCTCAGTATCATGTTTTTGCATTTTTAAATAGAATTGCTCTATTTCTCATTTTATTCTTGAGTTGTTAAAAATTGTTGCTACAATTATTGCAACTTACGCGCGTGTTTATTTTACATGCTCCTTTAGATGCTCTTACTTCCATCTCCATATTATCGACTCACAAGCCAAATATACACACGCGTTCTAGTACATAGTCTATATAAATATATATATGTATTCGCGAAAGAAATTATACGTACGCTCATACTAATTGCTATTTTTTACGGACTAAAATAATTAATATAAATCAAGAGAGCGTCAAGCAATTACGCGATTCGTCGCGACATGTGACTAAGTTTATGCGATTTGCGCAAAGAAGAAGATAGTATTCTTTAGTATAAAGTCGTAAGGACTAACAAGGTTTAAGATTTAAGATTTAGATTTAAGTTGCTTGTCGCAATCGCCAAAGCTCGTAATAGCAGCGAAACTAAAAAAAAAAAGAGAGAGAAAACTGCGCATTACTTTGTGCTGTCAAAAGCAATTTTTTCCCCATCGATTATTCGTAGTGATTCGATGGTTGAATATGGGACAAAGATTTTGTAAATACATAGCAATTGAACTTGGCAATTGTTTGATTTAATCATTAATTTGCCAAGTGATGATGCATACACTCATATCATTATTTGTTTTATCCATACTTCGACATTAACGCTCTTAAGAGCAAGTTTTATTTTGTCTTGTTAGCATATCTTTTCGGCGTACGGACAAATCGCGAATATATTCAAGGAAAATGAGAAAGAAGTGTTAAAGAAGTGTAAGAGATAAAAACATGAAGACAAAATGAGTGAATAATAGAAAGTTAAAATTAATCTCTTTTTATTTAATAAGTTGATTTTTTGTGTTTATTTGCAAGATCGAATGCATTAATATTTATTACAATTAATTAACTTTTTGTTGTATAAAAAAAAGGATGTTTTTGTAAAATTAATTAAATGTTTTACTCACATTTCTTAGTTATTTCTTAATGTCGTGTAATTTGGCAATTTCTTAAAATAATTTTGAGAGATTTAATGTTTTATGAGATATATATATAATAAATATTTTTGTATTCGAAAACCTAATTTTTAGCTATTATATATATATCATATTTTGCTATTTAACAATTTTGTTTCACATATTTTGTAACGATCAGATTTAACGAAAGATCAGAATGATGATGGTAAGCAAACGGATCGGAAGCGATTATTTGTTAATAGTAACTCAATGCAATCATCTGCTTCCATGTAGCAATTTATCGTGCCTTCTGTCGTAGCTGCTTTCGGCGATTTACATTTATTTTTATATCTTTTGTGAGTTCTTATCCTTCCTCCTCCTCCTTCTCCTTTTCCTCCTCCTCCTCCTCTTCCTCTTTACGCTCCTCATTTTTCCCTGCAATGATAATTTTTCCTCCTCATCTCACAATATATCCAAACGAGATCACAAACGTCTAAAGTAAAAATCTCCCATTATCTCGTACTCGAGTATTACCGCATAACGCACTCTATATACATATAACATAACTTATAACTTTGTACTTTTCTTGTAGATACAATATAATATGTCACGTTTAATTTAAACAATAAAATTTATGTTATTAAGATGATTGTATTGTTAATAATGAAAATCGCATCCAAAAAACCCATCAAAGTTCCATCAGAAGATCTGCCGCCGCGCGATCTCATTCGGGCCAGTTTTTCGGAAATTTGGGTAATCGGACCGATTAGAGGCTGCCGTAAGAGAGAAATTACATCGGCGTGATGGGTTCGTATCATAGTGTATATATGCCATGAAAGCTCGATCGATTTTTTATAAATTTCCCATAATGACTGTAATCATGCAATCTTCCACCCGCATGTATTACCTATGGCGCCGAATTCAACGCTCTATGGACCCGATTCCGTGAAGTAGAGATACGCCGAATGTAAACCGTTCTAGTCTCGAAAATTTTAATGAGAATCATTAAATGGAGATCATTTAATGGAGAACCAGTAATTTTAACTTGGAAAGAGCATGTTTTTGTCGATTATGGAAAAACTGCCGCCGACAATAAATCATGTCTGCTGATTGCACCGAACAGGTAAAAAATTCTCGATATATAATTGTATGATTTTCGTAAAATTAATAAAAAAAGTAAATTAGTTCACTTTAAAAATAAGTACTAATATTTATATTATAAAAAAAAAAATTAAAATCAAAATTCGAATGATCTATCGGAAAGAATGATTTTTATTAAAGTATGTCAAAATTTGGCCGGATACAGATCTGAAAATTGATAATTTTATTGACTTATTAAAATAACTATACAGGACTTAAGTTTGATTATGTTGTCAAAATGTTTTTAATATTCTAACAACCAATTTGAATAATTATTTTGATGGTCCAACAAAATTATTTTTAGATCTATATCCAATCAAATTTTTATATAGATACTTTAACTAAAATCTATTTTCATATACTTTAAAGTTTTTAAAAGATAAAATTGAATGGTTAAAAACTGTATAAAAATAATATCTTTTATATTGTAAGCCTTTCTTCGGATAAACTTACCGAACTTCATCAAAGTTAAAGTGAAAAGAGAAGAACAGCGAAAGGTAACCGTCGCAATTCCGTGATTTCTGGATCTAATCCTGTGCTCCGGAAAGCTCCCTGGGGCGAGGACCCACCCACGGAATTCCTGTGCGTCTGTCGGGGCCATCTGTCGATTCGACGAATCTGGTTGATTTGGCGCTTTGGGATTTTTCGAAATCCTCACCGCGGGCCATATTATGAACCCTAATTACTGTCGGTGCGCGATGCTCGGTCCCGGGACGAGTATGGACACGTTACCCAGGTCCCCGAAGATAAATGTTTCTGTGTTTTATAAGGCCCACCTACAAAATCAGGGTCCCGCGTGATGTGCCTCGCACAGTCTTTAGGAATGTCCCCCGAGGTGCGACGTTTCCTCGCTAATTCTATGTTTCTATTGCTCGATTTGCTCGATGATATTTGGCAATGGACTCTAATTCGAATTTTTAGGATTCCTGAAAACTACCCAATACCTTCTGGTTGGAAGAAAACGAACTTCAATACGCCTCGGGATCATCCGGGAAATATCATCCGAGTGTCCCGCTCAAATTGCGATCAAACATGAATGTCGCAAATATAATTTGATATCCTCAAAACTCGTTTATTCAAGAAGAATCAAAATTCTGCAATTCAGTTTCGGAATTGCTTGAGTTCTTTGGTGGAAACATGTGAATAAATATAGGCTTTTAGTTAGAGAGTGGATAAGGATTAGTCTCCGTGATCAGGAATAAGTGATGTTTACCAGCAAGAAACGAGGAACTTAAAAAGAAGAGACGTGCGATGATGTATTAGATTCGTACCGTTAAATAATTCATCACGCAAGTATTCAAATTAATGGCATATTACGAGAATCACCTCCAATCAAGAGCTGGAACGCACGAATTGTATACGCTATCATTTCCACAGAGGTTCTCATGCACACACTTCTTTATTTTATTTTTTATTGTATTTTATATATTATGCTATATTTTTCTCCTATGGTAGAATTGAATTAAAAAAGAAGAAATAAAATTATAAAATTTAATGTGAAAAATATGAAAATAATTTTAGTAATATACAACTTCCTATAATTTTAATTTCAAATATGCAAAAAATTGATTAATATATACAAGATTTCTAGATTTTTTTTAAAGATAAATTCTTTGATTAATTTAAAGAATATCATTTAACATATTGACTGCCGCACCAGTAACCGGTATTCGGCGTTATTAAGTTTAATATATAATAAAGGAAAAAAAACTCGTGAATAATAATATTTACAATTGTATTTAACTATCAATTTAATATTTTAAAATAACAAGTGTATATGAATATATAAATATTTATTTTTAATTATATTATGTAAATTTAAGCAAACATATATAAATACAGAAATAAACAGATCCGACCTTCAACGAATTAATAATTTTTATTTCATCAGTTATGAAATCGAAGATATTAATTTTCTTATTTCTTAATCCCCCATCATTACGTATCCGACCCACACCGGCGTAAGATTTCGTTTTTAAAAAATTGTATCTGAGACGTTGACGAATTTACTTGCGTATCGCTGGCAGTCCAAATCGCATTCAAATGAGGAGAGAAAAGGCGGCCCCTCGTTGTGGGGCACCTAAAAGCAAAACGATCCCCGCCGTATAAACGCGGCGCGTCCCCGACTGCCGCGTGTAATCATTCTCGGAAGGGTAATTCCTGTGGCCGGGAGATAATAATAATTTGAATCGCGGCCACTTAGCATACGTGCAATTTGGCGTTTAAGACGATTCCGTCCTCCTCGCCTTCGCTGCGGCACGTAGCCATCGTCGTCGTCATCGTCGTCGTCGTCGTCGTCGTCGTCGTCGTCGTCGTCGTCGTCGTCGTCGTCGTCGTCGTCGTCGTCGTTCCGGCAGAAGATGGCAGAGGATGGGCACACCCAGCGACGATTCCTAGTCGCCTGGCCACTCGAACCCAGAAATCCGTAATCACCGACCTGAGATTGAACCCGGGGGCCTGCCCAAAGACACGATCTTCGCGGGACTTGAATAAAATGCGACGAAACGCACGTAATTTGTGGGGCCCTTTCGTCCAGGCATTCCTCCTTTCGGGAGGAGTGCTCGGCCGGCGCTCTTTCCTGCTTCGCATAAAAGCGTCTTCGCGGTACTTTAGTTCGTCGTAAATTATTGCGTTAGACGATGTTGTTATCCCCGTGGCTATTTAAGGATACATTTTGTGGTAGGTGGACGACGGTGGACACCTACACACTAGACCGTTAAGTACACAAGAACGAATGGGATGCCGAGATAATAGAATCAGTTAGTAAATGTGAAAAAAATTGAAGCTTAATTAAGCGAGATAGGGTTCGTTCAATGTTTAAGTGTACAGATACTTCGATGTTATCCGTTGTACAACAGGTGAGACTTTAACATTTCCTAGAAAAGATGCTAATTTATTTCTTTCTAAATATAGTCTTTAAGCGTCTGTAGCCTGCAGCGCTAATGTAACTTCGCGTGACATAAAATGTCGAGCAGATCACAATTTTTACGCAAGAAAAAACCGCTAGTAAACATAGAATGAAAAAAATTCATTTAATCGACAAGCTGAAGATTATTATAGGCATTTGCTCGAAAATATTTGCATGAATTTGGATGGCATGTCTGACCGTTACACGCTTATAAAAAGAAAATGAAAGATTTGGACTAGACGACAAAACTATCTACTTAATTTGCAATATGGTATAAACAAAATAATTTACTCTATGATATTGCGACATATATTATAATAAAAGAAAAATTAACTTATGCGTGCAAATTAAATTTAATAAGGTTTTTTTATATGGAGTTCTATTCAATCAGTTGCCTCTTTATACTTTATTTGCATAAATTTTGTAAACAATTTTGCAAATTTGGCATATATAACATATTTTGCGTCAATTTCTTTTTATTGACGTAGCTTGTAACAGATAAATTTCAAGATCTGCAGACTTGGTGATCTAAGATCGTTTACAACTTCGTGGCTAGCGGGTGGAGATCGGTCGCGCATCTTTGCCATAACTCCACGTAATAGCCAATATCTCACGAGAGTCGTACAAACGCGAATCGGTTACTAGTTACTACTTACGTGAGTTAACATGATTTATCGCCTAGCATTAGCCGCTTACGAGACGCTGGCGAGAAGAAGCGAGAGAGATGGATGGCGAAGAGAAAGAGGCAACGGGAAAGAGAGTAGACGGACGCGAAGAGGGATGAAGAGCGCAAATCTCTCTTAGGAGGCTTCACTATGGCCAATTAAGGCCCCGTTTTAATCGTTCGCGTCTAATTGCAGAGCCATTACTTTGTCTCTCGAGGGTAAATACGTCGAGCTAAATACCCATGTCAAAATAAAGAATACGCGAGGTTCCGAAAAACTCATCGATGAACAGTAGAAGATATACCTTTAACCTTCATGAAGGAAGATTTGAAGGAGTATGTAAGATATATCAATTTCTTAATAACTAAAATTACAGTATATAAAGCGACTTAAATATATATAAAAAATTTATTACATAATTATTACTTATGTTATTAATTAAAATAGTCTCAAATTTTATAAGAAATTGAATTTTGTTTATAAAAAACTAAAAATTTTGTGAACAAAGATCATATTTAAAATATAACAGACTAAAGAAAATCTTGTCATTAAGACTCGGTTTTCTCACAGATATGTTGAATATGTGACGTTAAAGAAATGATATACGATAAAAACTTTGCGAATTTTAATTTTATTGTTTAATTTTCACTTAAAAATATATTTTCATAATTTTGAAACTTGTAAAATTTATAGAAAATTAAGTATCTATATATCATGTAGAAGTATAGAAAAATACCTGATATAACAGATTATTCTTCAACTATGCTTAGCTGTTACAGCATGCCTGAAAAATAACTTACTATTTCTCAGTTTTCTGAATTTTACAAATTTTAAGATTACGAAACTATTATGTTTTTAAGGAAAAATTGGGAACAATAAAGTTAAAATTTACAAAGTTTTTATCTCTGTAATTTCTCGAACCTTTCTCTTATTTTTTTGTGATATTCATCGCGAAATGTGTAAGCACACGAACAATGTTCTGCAAGTATTAAACACATTAGATTGTCATGTCGCATTTAAGAAAACAACGGAGGTGTGTATGTATATAATTTTGTGTATATAATTACGATATACTGAGAGTGAGCGTGTTATGCATAGCGATAGCGCATTAGTCTAGTATGCTAAAGATCCCGGATTCAATTTCCGGCAGAATCAAAAGATTTTCATGCTCGCTTCACGAGCTTCACGCTCGTGTCTCCTCTCGACGGTCTGACAAACCACGAGAGTATTCTTGTCCATAAAACCTCCTCAAAAAATTTGCCGTTCAGAATTGGTGTTTAAAATGTAAATCCCATATGCCTGTGCGTCACCTATATGTCGCACTATAGACTATGAGAGTGAGGTAGAACAAGCCCTTAAAAGCCTATATGAAAGAAGCAAAAGAAAGAAGAAGAAGAAGAAGAAGACACACTTTCTGTATCAGTTCTTAAAGTTCTCTTGGTTGACTTTTTTCTGAGCATTTCGTTTCGGGAAAAATATATTTCTTCTTTCCCTTCTAATTTTAAATCAATAAAAGGGTGGGCGTTTTTAAATTTTTGACGTTTGGAGAAAGTTCCTTCTTTTTTTGTTTGTATAACCGATAAGTCATAACGTATTAAGAAGGGAGTATGTGCGTCACGGCGGGGCCCAAACCAGTCGTGAAAATTTGCAATTATTATTTTTGCGAAAATTATCACACCTCAGCCAGGATCGAGCCTGGATCTCCTTATCATCTGTCTATCTAGGCATCTTATCCTTTCGAGAGACATGTAATAATATTTATCGCAATAACGTGTTTAAAACAACACGTCAACAATCTGACACACTTATATATACATATATTACATACACACACACACACACACACACACACACACACATACACACGCACGCACGCGCGTGTGTATTCTCGAATCCCCACGACTGGTACTCCAGAAAGATGATGGTCTTTTTCTCGATCTGTTTTTCGCACAGTATCGAAAACCCGCCGCGTTGCCGTCAGCGATGCATCTCTCTCTCTCAAGAAGCCGAAGGGTTTTGTGCCCTTTTAAGTCCGGTCCCCGCGCGTTGTTCGAGATGGAACCGGTCGCTCTTAATAACCACCCTCGCACCACATGGCCTAAGGATCAACGGCGCGACCTGCAATCACGCCATAGACAACTCGCAGCGACTCGATCATTATCACGGCCAATAATCACTGGGACGTATTCCGCTAAGTGTTCCCCTCCGTTGAAACGCACTTCGGATCTCCGGCCGCCGAACCCCGAATGCCACCACCGGCGGCCTTCCGATGAGCAAGAAAGCTGGTCCAAGCTCGCCCCCTCCCTCTCCCCTCCTTCCCCCTTTGCCCACTATATTTGCCCGTCTTGGTCGCTCTTTATCTCACTGTTATTTGCCCTGACGACCGGCGATAATCAAGGACCGCAGCCCGTCGGTGGATGGACGGCATCTCTAATCCGCGTCAATTACGCCGAACGATTAAAAAGATTTAATTGTCCGGCGCGCCAAACCTTGATCTAGGAAGAACATTTCTTCGCCTGTGAGGAAGAGGTGTAGTGGCAGAGTGGCAAAGTGGCAGTTCGTGAAGCAGAAATAGAGAGCTCGCTGAGATTTTTCACCATTCATTATGACTCGACAAAGTACGATGAGAGTAAAAACTGGAGATATAAAAACTCTTACTCTTTTTTTCTACTCACGATCTACCGAGGATTCTCGATAATTTAGATAGAAGAAGTAAATAGGATTGATAATGATAACTCGTGACGGTGAGTGATTAGCAATGAAGGATAGGTTAAAAGATATGCAAAGCAGTGCCTGCAAACTGAGGAATCATTTCCATGAAAGCAATTATTCCGTATGATAAAGAAATTTAAGCGGCAGCTCTGTAATAAAGACCAAGCTTAACGATGATAACTGATGATGATAACTCGCTTAACGATGAGCATCTAGAGAATTTATGAAGAAGTACTTGCAGAACAAGAAGTTCTTGCTAAGGTGCTTCTAGAAAGCAATTACTCAAGATAGGATACAAAACAGAAACGTAATTAATTACAGAAATGGCATAATGATATTTTGATTATATCTGGTTATCCATCAATTGCGAAACAGGCACGTCAAATTAAACGACAACGGCGTCGAACAATAACCGTGCTATAACAATCTTCTTAGCTCCTCCGGCTTGGCGGAGAAACGTTCCATCGCACTGAAATTGGATATCCCCCGCGATCGAGAGGCCGATATCCTTCTATCTCGTCCGCCACCTTCATTCTATGTGAGGTCTATCGTGATCGGCCGAAAATCAGGATTTTAACGGCGTCAATAATTTTATCGACTTAACTCCCGCAGAAGGCGGTCGGGCATACGCATAAATACACGCACGCACGCTTTATCGTCCGTGGCCAAATTAGAAAATTAGAGATTTGCCCCCCGCGCGGGGGACGCTCTGTTGATTTAAGTGGGACACTCCGTGGGGCACCGGAATCCGGGAGCTGTCGAGAGTCGCGGCCCGGCGGGATCAGATATCGCCGTCGAGAGTCGAAGTTTCATCCGGGGATGAGTGAAGGTGGGATGAGGTGAGGTGACATCGACTCGGGATCCGGTCCCGTCCCCCGCATTCTCTTGGAGAACGACGCGGTTCCACGACGCGCTCCTCGCCGCAGGACTTCTTATTCGCGGCGAGTCGCGAGCGCGGTTGTTTATAACCAGGATCAGGACCCCGTTCACCGGGGTCCTTTTCGCGTCACCTCCCGCGGCAAAAGCAACCTCCTTTCCCGCGGACGGACGTCCCGCTGCTTCCGCGAGTGTCCGCGCGTCCCCGTGGGACATCGTCGTACAGGATACCCGCGGTAACCCCTAATTAAAATTAACGATAATAAGAACGCGTCCCGGTAATGCGCGACTCCGCTTAACCCTGTCGTGGAGCGCGCTACTGTCAATTAAGCGGCGAGAGGACGATCGTAGGATAACTCGAGTGAAATGGCTCGCCCGGAGATAGGCAACGACGCTTTCGACATAGCCGATAATTTTCAGAGTCCGCCGAGATGTCCGGCATATGACGCGAGAAAGTTCACGGACGTAGCGAATGCTCAATAGTTAGGCACACTCGGTTCAAGTTTACGATTCGTACATTTATACAGATATTTTAAAATGTAAATTTTTTTATCAGTTTTAATGGACATTTCGTAGTTTCGTAACATTGTTGTGTCCTTGTGAATCATGTAAATTTGTAAATTTATTTTGAAAATTTATCTTATAATTCTCAATAATATATTATAATTGCAGTATTATAATTAATATTATAAAATGGATACATATCAATAATCAATAATGTCTATTATTGTTATTGAATGTACTAGACTAATTATTAGCCGATTAACAATTATCTCTATATAGAAAAAAAATTGATCTTAAATCAAAACTATATAATCTTATATATAAGTAAGAAGAATGTAATTTTTATAGATTTTTAATCTTGAATTGAGCAAAAGTAATATTTGTGTTAATTCAATTAAGATTAAAATTAAAAAGGAAATTATAATATTTTTGTTTATATGTAAAAATATTTCTTTTGATTTAAAATTAATTTTTTTTTCTGTGTATCATCGAAAAAAATCATCCACGATTGAATGCATTAGGCTAATCATTAGCAGATGTTACACGCTACAATTACATTCGATCTCTGGATTATGTATCTCGATTTAATTTATTTTTTCCCGGAACAATAAATGAGAAAAATTATCGAACACTATCGAAATCCAACATTGATCGCAGTCGCCACACAGCGGCAATGACTCGAGTCTCGGCATAACAGGTGCCTTCGTGCCAGACGAAGACGGAGAACTTGGTCGAAAGAGGCCGACAAGTCAAAGCGGGAGGACGAGTGGTACTTGAGGCGTGAATGGGCGATTACTCTCGTCTCCCTTCTTTTATCTTCCCGACCTTTTTATTTCGGAACCGCTTATTCTGAATGTCGCTCAAATTCTGGACACTTTGTTCGGATACTTCGTCTAGATCTAGAGACGCTGGAAATTTTTCTACACGTACACGTCGTTACCCGCGGGCCTCGCAGTTTCACGTTCCGCGCATGAGTGACTCATTTATTTTTTGCGTCGAGTATCGCAGGTACGCGTCTTTTTTTCCTGCCGGGGAATAAAAATATCATTTAAGCCGCATGACATGCGAAATTTAGCAAATGAAACACGAAAGAGGCACACGGGAGGCACCTGCCTCCCGAGGTAAGCGTCGAGATACTATGCACGCTTTCACGTAATTGCGCTTTTTTCTGCGACGTTCGATATCGTACGATCATCGAAGCAATCAATAGAACAACATAGTGATACAAAAAGCATCCTCCCTTCTCATTTATGAGAACCTGCCTTAGGGAGCTATCAAAAACGGACTTTGCTAACTCGCTCGCAGGTTTTGTTTGCTCGCAATAACTCCGGAAGAAATGCGATCTGTTAATAGACTCTAATGGCAAAAAAGATAGGTGATAGAAATCAAGTAGATCTATAATGCGATTGATGCGATAAACCTGCTGATAAATCTGTCAAATTCCTGACGTGCTGCTAACGTTTTGCTCGTGCGGTGCGGCTTTTTCTAGCTGTTTTTCTGCAAGTAGAGCTAGAAAATTATTAGTACATTACCATACCGGAGCGGAGAATCTTCTCCGTTAGAGCAGAAACGCGTACCTTCGAACGTAGAAAAATCTAAGCGCTATTAATAAAAACTGAGACTTATACACATCGTCGTTCGCATTCCTGCTATTCCGCTCGCTCGTATTATCCTGACGCTGGCTCAATGGACGCGCAAAAATTTTTGCGCATTCTCGCCGAGCTCTACTCTAATTGCGAAACCATGGAAGTTCCAGGGACTACGAACAAGTTCGAGTACATTTTCCGCGACGGTGCGAGACAGTCCTACTTGTTACGTTACATTGTATTATGCATAATGTTTCGCGGCGCACGGTCGACATCGCATATCGTAAATCGTCTTTAAATTCTCAACGTTAGACCAGGCCGAGTGATCCGATAACGAGAGAGATCGAAGAATGAGAGGATTCGAAGAAGAGGACGGGGAGGGAGGGAGGGCGGCAGGGAGAGGAATGAAATCCCGCGGAAAAGAAGCCAAAGACGACGAGATTTCCCGTAACAGCCGAAGATCACGTAAAGCTATTTATTTACTAGAAGCATTATTGTCGCCTGCGATTCGCGAACGAGCCTGCCGACAGATCCGCCACGCATCCCGTACCCGTCGCATAAACCTCGCAACTAAGGATCCATCGGAGCTACCACGTAGGAGGAGCCGATGGCTCGCGCGCGAGAGAAGGAAAAACAAAGACCGTCGAGAGCAAGGTTCGCGAGGAGCGCATACGAAGCTTCCTGTGTTCAAACTGCGGACTATTATGAATATCGCCAGCTCTATTTGCATTTTCAAGATCAACTTTATCGATGAGTCGCGGAATCTGACGGCGATACATACGACACAGTCGAACTAGGATCGAATCTTTGAGATAACTAAGTATCTATTTAAGAGTTACGAACAAACGGCGATATAAATACATAAACGGAATAAAATTATACGTAGAATTATTATAACGATAATTTTTTTAACTTAGGAAAGCTATAAAAAAATTTCAAGAGATAAAAGTGTGTCAAAGAAAATATATTTTTAGACTTGAAGAGAATTGGAATATTGTTTTAAAAATGGACTCGAGACAAGAAAACATATTAAACTTTTAAATTTAAACATTATTCTTCTGTCGAATGGGGCAATTTTAATAATCTTCTACTTACTATATAAATACACACAAACGTAACGAGATATTTAAAATTTTCAAAATAATAAAAATGCAACACTAAAATGCGGATAGCCGTGAACATAAGGAAGTGAAACCCGATCATTATCATCAGTCTAAAACTTTTTCGTAATTATGATCGCTGTGCGAACTGTTCGCGTATTTATAGACTCGTGTCAGGTGCTCGATACAAGATGTCCGCAACAATGAGGAGACAACGTTTTGCTCACAGGATCTGCTCGATGACGAGGAATCTCGACTACGTGGAATGATCCTTGTATGTCATCGTCATCCCACGAGAGCGACCGGAAATCACGACGATGGGATGAAATTATCCGCTAGTGTCACGGAAGCGAACGCCGCAAAATTGTAAGTTCCATCGTGCTCACTGCAATCGCGATAAGCAAAGAGTGAACAAGAAGTGGATAATTCGACAAATTGACTCGCCTAGCCGCTTCGGGAGCGTCCGGTTACTCTGTGAGGGAAGAAGACTTGATAGAATTAAATTAACTGGTAATGTTTCTTGCAAGAAGATCTTGAAATACAAAGTTAAATCTCAAACTTGCTCGAGATCTTGCGTTAACGTAAATTTGAGAATTTTGCTGGATCTGAGGATTATTCCGTCAAATAATTATATAATTCAATTTGTGCGATTTTTTCAAATTTATGGATTTTATGGAACACTGCATTAATTATTTGAAAAATTTATGGACTTTACGGAACACCGCACTAATTAAATGTTCGCACCTGCAAGAGACAGTGATATCAATTTTAATTACTTGAATTCTTCCGCCCTATTCCGCTCTATTTATACTAAGCAGTTGTGCAGGTTGTGTAATTGAATAAAGTCGCGATAACGGAAATTAGCATGTATCACGCATGATAATGAGGCTCGTTTAGACCTGATAGACTTTGCAAATAGTACAATAAGATAACTGTCTTGAAATGGATAGGACACATTCTGTGCGGGCTTCCGTATAAATGAACATTTGTCGAATGATGCCATTAATTTCGCCTTTGCGAAAAGAATTCTGTTCATATCGCAATCGCGAAGATCCAAAAAAGCTCTCGCAAGGCTACCACATTGCTCGGAATCTGCTAGAGATGCCGCGCGCTATAAATATTCTTAATCTTTATATTAATTATAATTATTAGCTAAATATATGTGTCGATTTGTATCGTTAAAACAGGAATTCCGATGTGACCGGAGCCGCGGAAGGAGAAAGAGTACCGTCGTATTTACAAATACACAAAGTTGTGTCGCTGGAGAAAAAAGGACAGAGTGAGCAAAAACAGCCCGTAAAAGCCGCCCGCTTAACGTTAATTAACCGCCATCGAAGGCAGACCTGAGCACCTTTCTTGATCACTACTCATCTCTCCGAATCAGATCTCTTCTCGTTCTTCGTCTCAACTGCACGTTACGTTTCCAAAATTTAACAAAACGTCTTCGAAACACGAATTCGTCATATTTCTCACACATTCAGCATCATATTTTTTACTAAAAATTCCACAATAAAAAGAAGACGAATGATATAAGATGTGAATATGATTTTTCTTTTTAATTTATTTTTGAGACAAAGTACCCACGTTCGCTTTCTCACACAAACATGAAGATTTGTGTGGTAATTATATTTTCGGAAGTTATCCTTCGGATCTTTTCATTTTTTTAGGATTGCAAGTATAAAATATTCCTACATTGCAGAGAAATCTACCCTTCTGGCAACGGTGAGTTCGAGGCTGGCATTCCAGTGACGCGATTTATCGCGCAGCGGCGAACACGTGGCGCCGGAAAGCAACAGGTTGTTGAACGAAACGGAGAGATCGTCCGGCTGGCTGGCTGGTCGATTCGACTGTCGGTAGTCCTAGCAAGGCCGGTCGAGACGCGCCATGCTAGAAAGTCGTATACAGCAGCAGCGGTATGCGATTGTTCGATACGATTGTGTCTTATTTAGATACCGGCCGCATTCTCGCGGACGGTCGGCTGGATCGAATCGATCTGCCCGCTAGAATTATTGGAAATGATCTCGTTCGCCGATGACGAGATCGTCGCCATGCTTCATGGCTTCACTGACAAAAGTCCTAATCGACAATGTTGTGGTCGTAATATATATTTTAAAGCAATTAGCGTAGGGGATAAATAAAGTGTAAAAGAGAGACAAATCGCATGAGATTGTTCGATGTAAAATTATCAAAGTTTAAAAATTACGCTCAAACATGATAATAATAATAACAAAGTAAATTGCAAGAATTTTGGATATTTCTAGATGGAGAGAATAGTTTTGGTCAGATATCGAAGACCAAATAAAATTATTTTCAGAATTGGCTAAATTTTTAGAATTGCCAGCAAAACTGTTCTTTCTCGTATAAAACAATCGAAATGTTCCATGTAATTATTCCGATAATCAAATTATTTTTAGATCTGACTAAATTATTAAATATATTTCAGCAAAATACGGTTTCTTCCGTATACCGTCAATGATGGACGTATGTAAGTGATAATTTATAAAATGTTATATAACCAACAACACTCGCGAGCTGAGTATTTCTAATGATTGCATATAACGGTTTCGAAGAATCATTGCGGTAGATGGATAAAGCTCAATCAAAACTTTAAAGTAAGATTTAATGTAATTTTATCATAAAACGAGCTGAAGAATTCATGAAGTTTTATGGTATGTGAATGAAAGCATCAAAGAACGCGTAAGTTGTTAAATGAGAACGCGATAGTAGAATCCCCTCGTTGGGAGAAGATATATTTTATTCTAACGATAGCTCTGTCGGTCGTATTAGCATAAGGGCAGTAACCGGAAAGTTTCCTATAACAATTTTCTATTCTATTCAGTCGCGCTGTCTGAATCTGGCTGAAATTTTCAAGCCACGTTTCGCCCTGCTCGTACGCTCTACTCTCGTTACGAGCGAAAACTGTGACCGCGCCGCTTACGTCCAGTCGATCGTCCTTTTTATTCCCTTTACATCGGCGATGATGAAGCACCAACCGAGTTACCTAATGCTCGCACAATGGTGACAACAACGCGCTCCATGCACTCCGTGCATAAATCTCCGACGAGGGTTGCTCGTGGAGTTCGCATATGCGTACGGCCGTACGCGTCTGACGCGAACCGCGCGACGTTATCTCACCGTTGTATCGCGGCACCGGTCACTAAATATGTTATAAATTCTACCGTGAAACATTAAGGTATGCTTTGAATGCGCCTAATGTCTAAGCGGTGTCCTGGCACGGAGCATGAATGTAACGAAAAAAAAAAAAAAAAGAAAGAAAAAAGATTGTCCCGTAGATACTTGTTTCATAACTTTCTATGTATCTATGCGAGCTAATAGCTTACGTGTTAGATGTCCATCAGACAGTGCATTCGACTCCATTTAACGCGTGAAATCATACAAATTCCTCTTATTTTAATTATTTTCGTTCTCTATAGGATATCTGCATTTTTCGCGCTGTCACGCGCTTGTATGCTCACCCTCCCTTTTCATGTATTCATTTGTATGCTTATATACTGGGTTTTTATTATACAACGTCAATTGAATGACTCAATTTTCTATGCCACTTTCTATATTCTGTGTCGGCACCACGGTCGATCCATATCGCGTTCGTGGTACGACCTGATATTTCAGTGATTGGAAATCATTAGCGGTTCAGCGGAAAATGTGTGTAGGACGCTTGTATTTTGTCTATCAATAAACTGATCGGTACATATCAAATCCAATCGCGCAACTCGCAAAATAATGCTTTTTTAGTTGAATTTTCATCTCCCCTGCAGGCAAGCCGAGAGACGAGAGTTACATACGCATTTCATTGCATCATTGGACTTGCGTCATGCATTTGTATGTACAAGACAGATTATAATCGAACGTGTAGATAAACGAACAGGCCCCGATGCGGATATTTACATTTATTTACGCCGCGTAATAGTCGCAGCTTTCTCGATACGTGCGAATTCAGATATTATGGAGGATTGCGTCGCTCGTCTGTGTAATAGCCAGTTGCATTGATGCATTTTTTCCCAATCTAAGCATGACGCATTACAGCGTGCCGCGAAACGATCTGCAGGCTGATGGATTGTACATGTCTATTTTCAAGCGACGGAATGCGCCGAGCCGGTGTGTATGGATCGAACCCCCGAGAAAAATTCCTTTAAACCGCCGGTTCTGCGTGCTAAACTGCCAAGTGATGAACGCACGAGCGAAGCGGTCGCTCGAATACAATGAGACCCCGCGACGTCGCCGACAATTTATTTATGACACTTCGCGAGGGATCATTTTATTCATTACTTTTGCCGACGCCGGATTTAAAACTTTCTAGCGACGCGCGGAATTTATAATCCCGCGGCGCGCGGCACCGAAATGACGGGAAGCTTAGCATAAATCACCGTGTCTCTTCGCGAACTAATGGTGTTTCATTATTTCCCGCGCGGTGGTCTCTCTTTCTCTCTCCTTCTCTCCTTCTCCCTCCCCCCCTCTTCTCTCTACGTGGTATTAATTGCACGCTGAAAATTATAATATTCTCTGTTTCATAAATTCCTCCTAGATTGACATGGGTCACAGATTTGACAGATCATTTCCAACTAAACTTGATATAACGCCATTGTGATTTTAAGGTGTACTTGTAATAGATTTAAATAACAATAAATTAAATCGTATTTCAATTAAGGTTCAAATTGATAGGCATTATAATTTACTCCTTTCCTCTTACGTGATATTAATTGCACGCTGAAAATTATAATATTCTCTGCTCTATAAATTTCTCCTAGATTGATATGGTTCACAGATTTGACAGATCTCTAACTAAATTTAATATTGTAGGAAATTGAATATCAAGAAGTACAATAATCGAACTTCACTCTTAGCAACGGATTTTCGAATGTTTTGGGAATCTCGCACTTCCCCGAATTCGATCGTGTTTTCCTCGAAATCCGTTGCCACAAGAAAACACGCGCTCGATCATCACGAGAATAATACGTGATCAGCTGTTCAATTTTCGATCAGCTGTTTGCTTCGGTTCGCGACCTAAACACGCTCGTCGCATCCTTGCGAAATATAAATAAGAAATAACGATATTTGAGAAACGCTACATTTATATTCGCTGATACCTGTACAATTTAATTTCCTACAATATAATGCCATTGTGATTTTAAGGTGTACTTGTAATAGATTTAAATAACAATAAAATAAATCATATTTCAATTAATGCTCAAATTATGATAGGCATTGTAATATATTCCATAAATGCAATTAAACATGTATTAAAAATTTGTGCAGCAGTTTGCTATTTCTATTTTCATATCCTTTTCTATGCGGGAGTTCCTTCGGAGATCCTTCCAGGGGGGAAGGATCGTCCACGACGCGTGTCGTCGAGAGGCGGTTCGCGCGCGTTATGCGCCTTCCTCCCTCTTTGGCTGTCCCTTGACTATAATGGGCTGTAAATAACCGTTTTCTCAGGTCCAAGCGCCGCGGAATATTGTTTGCGATGGTAATTGTAATGTTTCCCGGATCTCATTTGCTGGCTTTCAGCCGCTAATATACGACGGCTCCGTAGCATGGGGCCGTGGCCCGCTCGTAAATTCACTGAAACGCACAAACAGTTCATCCGGGCTGGCGTGGTCGCGTGGGTGCCCGAGACGTTTCACTTCACTGCTCTCCATTCTCGCTGCTTCTCTCTTTCCAATCCTCTCGCGATACATCGCGCTCTTTCTGTTTCAGTTCGCTCACGTTCTCGCGAGAAGTATTCGCGAACCCTTTTTTCGCCGATTTCGACGGAGTCGACGGTGGGCGCAAATAATTTTAACGGTTTATCTTTATTTATCGCGCGTATCGAAGTTGTAAAGTTGGCATTCCTAATATGAAATTCCGCCGTTCATTAATATCTGTCGGTCTTACCCTCATTCGGTGAAATTATACGAGCGTTAACGTTAAAGCGCGAGCATTTACCGCATTCTATCGACTAGATGAAAACGCATGAAAGCTGCTGCTCCCGCTATCGTCGAGCCGCTACCGTTCTCTCTATATAATTTACGATCACGCGGGACGGGAAGTCAATTAAACAAACTACGAAGTTTGTTAATATTAAAACAAATCGCGGACGGTGGCACCTTTATTGCCTTAAGCCGGTGCTCGCTCGCTCGCTCGTGCTTAATATTCCTTCCGCGTAATCCGCCTCGGCGAGTCGCGCGCGCACGTCCCATTCGTTTCTTCCACCTTCGTGCCGCGGAGTGATTGCAATCGTGTTTTCCAATCCGCCGATGGTTGTTGAATTAACCACCGAGTTACGCGCGCATCCGCCCCGAGGGCACTCGAGGAAGGCGCGAGCGTACGGAGAGGCGTAGTCCCTTCGAGTTTCTTTAGGATCCTCGCGCGCACCACAATTATCCGCGTCATTACTGGCATGAATATTCATCGCCGCGCTCCGCCGAGTCAGCCTCCGGGAAAAGCGATATTTACATTGTAGAAAGATTCTCCTGGAGCTACGCGACAAAATCGATCGCGAGCATCGTCTCGGATTTCTTTTCGCGCGCTACCTCCTTCCGTGAGGTAAAGCCATTACGTAGAAAATTGCAATTTCATATTTTACGATCTTACGGAATTTGTCCAATTTTAATAGGATCAGGATGATTGAAGACAAAGTAATAACGAAATGGTACAATGTACGTCACTGTTTATCCCTCCGTTACGAAAAGGAGGGATGAGATATTCATGTGAAAGTCGATGTTTACTATAATGTGCTCCGATGTTATCGAGATTATGTAATTTCATATTGAAAAACAACACGTTCGCGCATGACGTGCGTCATTATCGTCGACTCAAGAAAAGTCATAAATATGCGTATAAATAAAAAATTATGGGTTCATGTCGCTAGACGTTAATTACAATTAGAGCGATAATCGCCGGTCTTACGGAACAACGGTCATAAATTTCTTATCTGAGGGCAAGACGTTTATAGGCATTTGTGGCCCATATTGAAAAGATTCGAATATCGGAGACAATATGTCAACTAAAATTATTGAAAAAACTGGCAAATTATATTTAATTTGTTAATTTTAATAAGTTTCTTTATTTTTTTCGCAAAACGAATTAAATGTCTCGCGTATATTAAACATGAAATTCTGAAGTGATGCATAAATATAACGTATAAAAATGTTATAAAGTTCATATTCAGAAGTTCGTTTCGTAATAAAATTGAGGCAATAAATATTCTAAAGTAATTATTAAATTTTTTTATTTTTTACGAATAAAAATTTGTTCGGTTTTATAGAATTTATTTAAAGTTTCTAGAGAATGAGAAATAAAAAATTGGAAACCGATTTAAAGAGAACAAGAGAGATAAAATATAAGTTTGTAGAATTAATTTATAGATCTTATAAAAGTAACTATGTTATTTTTCCAAAATTATTCTAACAGGTTTATCGCATTATAATATATCAATCGCAATTATCCTGATAATTTATAGTTCTTTTATAAAATTTTCAGTTTAAATGAATCTTACGTAATAAAATCCATTATAACCAACTACCAACGTTCTCCATCAATTTGGCGCGTCGCATATTTGCGAGAGAGAAAGAAGGAAATAGAGAAACGTAATTTAATTATTCCATTAAGTCCCGAATTGGAGACGCGCACCGAGCGCTGCTTTTATCGTAGATATTTTTAAGCCGACGGAGATTATGAGCGGACGATCGGTGATAAAGTGATTTTAATGTCGGATCGGCCGCTTTCTCGCGCAAATAACATTCATTAAAGGTGGCCTCACACCGATAAAGTCGTACCGCGTGCGCGCACACCGTCAAGGACGGATTCGGCGACGGATTTGTTTGGTGCGTTCCATTCCCGCTGGGTGCTATCTCACGACCTTAAAAGCGGCTAAACGATTCAATTTGTAGTAATTATAATGCAACTGTCGGGGAACTCGTCCCCGGGACTCGGGCGTATGCTTTTTTCATTGGGACCACTTAAGACGCGACGCAACGTTGCGCGTGTGGGCGTCGTTCCCCGCCCGACACACGATCGAAAGTGCTGTTTCGAGCCGGACAATTTCGAGCTAATCTAAATGATATTGGACACGTCTGACACTAATAACTCTAGACAGCGAACGGGATGACAATTATGATTTATTGAATTAATGATCGGTAGAAATCTGTCGTAAATAAGAAATGGATTTGCGGTACACCTAGGAGATTCATTTTATTTAATACTTATTATTTTATTCAATGTAGATTTTATCAATAACGGATATATTATCATAGCTTTCATATGCAAGCATAGGCAAGTACCTAGCATGTAAAATGTATGAAGTTTATCGGTTAGAGTGGATAATTATACTGTCAGGGTGATTGAATTTGCATGTGTTAATATAAAACAGCAATATAAAACAGCAATAATAGTGACTCAATATATATGCTTACTTATTTAAAAAAATTTAAAAATATCAAGAGATCAAAAAATTTTGTAACATAATTTAATAAGATCTTTATTGCGTAAATAAATAAATCTTATTTATTATTTATTAACATATAAATCGATTTTATGTAGCACACACACACACACACACACACACACACACACACACACACACACACACACACACACACACACACACACACACAAATAAAATAAATTGATATCATGTGGAAGATGTGAATGCCAGATCAAACGCAATGAAACATGGCTGTGAAACATGACTGCGAAATATCACAAATAGTAGAAACCTACATATCGATGCACGTCATCGTTCACCCCTCGTTTCCTTGGACTTGGCGAATTGTCGTAGATACATGTCTCTTAAAATAGCTTTCCCGGAATAGTGAAGAATTTAGACCACCAACGCGCGGCTCTTGTCTCAATTAACGCTTAAAGACTCGTCCACACGAAACCACCACCCACTACGCCATTTATGTACTGTATTTGCGCGTAACGAGACCGGCTTGTTATCTTATAAGGGGAGTCGTGATAACGATCTTAATTTTTACTTGACGTCAGTGCAGATAAATTTAATATCAAGAAATTGCGGTGTTGTAATCGAGAAAATCTTCTTAATTATTGAATTTTCTATTAATGTAGAAACAAAATGAATCATTATCCAAACGGCCAAAATCAATCAAATAAGTATTGTTGGATAAGTTACAATGCATAAAAGTTTTCAAATATTATATGACATGAACAAGCTTATTTTGATACTTTCACACCATTCTACATTAAATTCTAAATATCCGAAAACAGTTATTTAAATTAAAATTTTTGTCAATATCATAAAAGATTTACATTAAGAATAAGTGATAATTACTTCATTGTACTGTTAAAAATGATATTATAAAAAATGATATTAAAAATGATATTAAATGAAAATGATATTATAAATAAATTAAAAATGCTATACAAGACATTTAAAAATGAAAATCCATAAAAATGAAATATTACTTTTCCCACAAAGATATTACTTTAATTAAATTTTGCAATTGTTTGATTCTTTGAATTTTTTGGTAAATCAAAACGGCTAACTAAGGATGATGCTAACCCATCTTGCTACATGTAACAAACAGTAAATAAATTTCACGGAATTGCCTCGCGTTAAACTTGAGAATATCCGTAAGATCTCTGATTTTCGCACAGTGAAAGACTCGCGTTCCCGTTTGCGAATAACAAGACTCACCGTACGCTTCTTGGTTTAGATAATTATTATATTTATAATGTTATTACCGCTATTATATAGTGTATTACTAAAATTATTTATTAATATCGCAGCTCAAATTTATCTTTCTTAATCCCGGCTGGCGCAAATGCGCGCGCAGAATCCGTTTATCCGGCGCGATCTGCGGCGCGATGGACGGCGGTTTCGTTCACCTGCGGGAGACCCGTGCGTAATCTGCGAAAATCTAGGCATGCGCCCGTGTATACGTACTGAAATCTGCCCGCGTAGTTACTTGAGTTTCGCAGCAAAGTGGGGTCAATTGGAGACGAGGACCTCGACTGCCTCGCTCCCACACTCCGCAGAAATTTATTCTGTGGGCCTAATCGAGGCCGACCGCTCTCCGACGACGTGACGGACCGGCGGACGGAGAGAAACGACGACTCTCCCGCAGGGAGAGTCGCTCTCCTCTCCGAGATAGCGCGACACCTTATTACGAGACAGAGAGAGATATTTCCCGATTCGAAAATAAAGTTGTTTATCCGATGTGTCTTAAGTGTTCATTAAGGGTCAATTAATATCGGTTGCGTGTTCGGGAGCATTAACGTTAAGAGAGATTTATATTTTGATCGTTCATTGGTACTTAAAATTTCTCGATAATAATAAGAATAACAACAACAACAACAATAATAATAATAATAATAACAATAATAATAATACAGATACTATAAATGTAATTGCAAAGCACTTTTAAATTTGTAATCATTTCTCCGGATATTTCTGACTGTAGGAGACGAGATTTTTCTACATTATCTAATACCTTTTATTTTTATAGTAATTAAACGAAAAATATGCTTGCATAATTACTTTATATATTTTTTACTACATAGCAACAGTGATAAAAGAACGTGATACACAAATATATTTATAATATATTTTTATATATTATTTATATATTATTTTTATATATTATTAAGTATTCAGGAAAATAATTAATATTCTTTTTATCTTATAATTACATATTAATCGTGACTGTAATATGGGACTAGTAGAATTTTATGAAAATGTAATTTAAGGGTAGGGTGTGTAATTTTGTCATTTAAATAAATAAATGCAGAATATGTTCAAATTTTCCGTGTTCAAATGTTCTATTTTTTATTTTTATAAAAATAGAATAGACACGGGTGGTGTCTCGACGCCAAGTTCACACGTAGCGAAATTCGCGTAGAACGCCACCGTGGCTCTCTTTACGCGAGACCTCGGGATGAACTCGGTCTATATTTTCATATTTCAACAACGATTGCATTGATTAAGTTCTAACTACGCTTAATCGATAGCTGAGTATCAAATTATAGAGAAAAATTATAGAGAAAGATAGTTTTCAAATCAATTGAGTTGATATTTTTCACAATTTTTGCAAAATTTCTTTGCAGAACTATAAGATGTTTATAGACATCAGTAATATTAAATTAATAATCAATTTAATAATATAAATTTAGAATAAATTGCCTGCTTTAAATTATATATTAAGGGAATGTTGAATTCATCTCTGCACAGACAAAATGCGATACTTTTCGTATCAACTTTTTTTATGTAATATTTTAATAGATTTGGAAATCTTTCTCTACAATTAAAGTCATACAAAGTTTCATACATTAAAGCTCATACATGTCCATCATATGAAATTCATATCAAGAATAAGAAAAATTTTTTTAATTTAAATCTTTTTTACCCTTTGCTATTTTAATATGGCGTCTAAAGTTATTAAATCATATCGGCCTTATATAAAAATGGTCTATACTTTCAAAATTAATATCGTTAAACAAATAGATTACAAGAAATAACGTTAAATTCTTAGAATTAAGTTTAGATATCTAATGTAACAAAAACATGAACGTGAAAATTTGTTCACAAGTATGTTCACAAGTATGTGCACATGTATGTATACATGAATATGCTTATGTACATATGTTTAGGTGTGCATATGTATTGACATTTTTATCGAAATCGCTCGTTTCTTCAGCATCGCTTTAGGATCGAATAATAATGTTGGAAAAAATAGAATATTTAAAAATCTATATATCATGTTAATGTATAAGGTTTATCTAGATGTCTAAATTGTTAAATAGCTTTGCTCTATTATCTTATGGTTTATTTAAAATAAAAGTGTACAATAGTATCCATATAATAATAGTAGGTAGACTTATAATACTACAAAAAGTATTAAAAATATGCGTGTCAAAAAAATACATTGCATACATGTATGTTATTATATATCATGTTATTATATATCCAAATGTAAAAAGTAAATTATATATAAATTGTGTAAGAATGTAAGACATAGTATATGTAAAATATAATACCTATATGCGCGCGCGTGTGTATGCATATATATGTATATATGTACGTACGTATATGTATATATATGTGTATATATGTATATGTATATGCACATGCACACACGCATGCACATACACATATAATATATGTATAATATATGTATAATATATATATATATATAAATATATATATATATATATATATATATATATATATATAGCATATACAAACATAACACATATCATAATTTCAATCAGTTTTGTATAAAAATTAAAAGGTATTTAAATACAGTGTTTTCTATAATATAACATATTTGTGTGACTACTATATAAACGCTATGATTCAAAATGAATTGCGTCCGATTATATATTTTTTGCACATATATAAGATAATTCATCAATCGTTACAATTTTTTTTTAAATATAATAGCTTTTTTTAGAGCAGACTGTATTAAAAAGTGCCAATTTTGATATTTGATTAAGATATAATAAAATAAACTGACAAAGAAAGATCCCAATTCAGAAGTTTAAAAAGTTTAAAGAATATCTTGTTTTATTATTTATCAACAAAATGAAAATTTATTAAAAAATTTATATAAGTTTACATAAGTTTATATAAGTAAATAAAATTAACTAAAATATATGTTATTACATTATAAATTTTAATACATTATTCATGTTTTATAATGCTTTAAACAATTTATAATTTTTGTAATTTTATTTAAAAAATAAATATCTTTTCTAAAATTTATATTGAAAAATAAATTTTCTTTATAAATTTTCTTTATAAAATTTCTTAAATAAATGTTTCTTTTATTATTAAACAATAAAACAAGAAGGAAAGTTTCAAATAGCAAATTTCTAATAATAAATTTTATTCTTTTAAGATAAATTCGGGAAACAAATAGAAAGAATGTATTATAGTATGTATAAAAATGTATTAAATTATTCTCTATACATATATCACCAGAATTTTATAATTATTTAAATTTCCTTTTGAGAATCCTTCTTTATGAGTATTTATCCTTCATTAGTGAGTATATAGTATATGAGTATATACTATGAGTAAACTACATTTACACTACAATACTAAACATTTATATTTTTTTTTAAATTTTTTGGACTTTTGTATTTACATATCTTACATTCATCAGTGCACATATCTTACATTCATTGTGCACTGCAAACATTGAACATAAGAAAGAAAATATCGACCGCCGTAGAAGTTGGTATCTTTTATACATAAGTTAGGTCGATATGCATAGTCAAGGAATTTTGTAAAAGAATAATTTTTAAACATTTTTGTGCAAGCTTTCCCACAATCAATGCAAAGTTCGATATGATCCAAATAATCGACCAATGAATTTGGTATTAAACCATCGTATGGTATTCTACAAAAATATTATTTTGACTTATTATATATTATTGAATTCCATTTTATAAAATATATGTTACATATACTTTTACATATTTTTTTTTTACATTTTGGAGTTTTGGATTAATTCAAAAGCCATTTTTCATTCATGCAAATAATACAGAAAATTATCAATATACAGTAATATTTCAATTTTTGCGTAATAAGTTCTTATAATTAGATATTAAATAAAAAGTTTAGAGTAAATTTTTTTAAATAAAATAATAATAATTATAGTTATCTTTAAAATTATCTATTAAATTTAATTTTGCAATTAGTAAAGTTAAATTGACGAAAAAAATATATTTATCAATTTATAATTATGGATGCAAGAATATTGTTAAAAATCGTTTCTCGCTTGAAAAGAAAATTTATAATAAGTAATACATGAGGTGCACTTTATATATGTTCATATATCAAAATGTCTAATTTTACACAATTTTTGTTAAAATATTTTTTTTAATTTTAGAAGAAAATATGTCAAATGAGAGTATAGAATTTCAAACGATTCGTAATAATGATATTGATTTATTCACAGATGGCATCATAATTGATACTTTTTTCATGAATGTCATATTCTAAAGGGAAATCATTTGCAAAGATAAGTGACGAGAAGGATCTATCTATTTTTATGCATTAGCGATACTAATTAGTAAATAAAAATCTTTTGATAATAAGAAAAGCTATTTCATGATTTATTATAATAAAAGAGGAATAATGCACGCTAATTTTTAATTTTTTTATATTATATTATTATTAGAAACTTTGTATTATAAGGATTATAATATTATTTTATTAATAGAAACTACAAATAATTTAATGTTTCATATTTAGTAATCATTTAGTAATCATTTAGTAATGTTGCATTCTTAAAATTAAGTAAATATTCCTGATCAAATTGCGCGTTGTCAAATATTGAGAATATTCAATTGTTTATGCACAAAATAGGCGTACTTTTATCAGCTTTTTGCTTGTATATAAAAAAAGTACATAGTGAATGGATTTAATTTTTTGCGAGGATGTAAAAAAAGTTTATTCTAACTATTTATACTTTTTATGCAAATTGAATCATTTTAAAAATCAATATAATGATATATCAAATTATATGTTTAAAGCATGTGCCATGACACTATGCATAAAGCATTAGCGTTCTCCTTTTTTTAAATCATATCGTTAATTGAAAAAATAAATTAAAAATTTTAATATTAATATTAGTTAGTATGTTAATATTAGTGTAAAATATTAACATAATTTTATTTTAATTTAGTTAAATAGTATTCTATATAATTTTTTAACAGATTGAAATATTTTGATTCTTTGATCATATCTCCTTAAATAGAATCATATAACTTTTTTTACATAATAAATGAATTTTTTATGTATATTTAAATTATCTTATATTATTTATAAAAGTATTAAAATAAAGTTGTTAAAAAATTAGATGACAAAATGTTTTATATTTTATTCTAACATATTTTGAATTGTATATTATAAATATCTGGTAAAATATTTATTTTGTGCAATGTACTTTAATACTTATTTATACTTTATTACTTTTATGCACAGAATAAACAAATAAATCATTGATGTAAACAGCATAGTTTAAAAAAAAAATCATGCATTTTGTAAGTACATATTTTTTTGGAAAAACAATTTTATATATATATTTTCTCTACTGATCAATTTGTTTTAGCATGTTGTACAAAATATTTTATATTTTATATCAAAATATGCCAGAATAAAATATAAAATATCTCTCGTGAAACTGTTTTATCGTAATTTTTTTATAATTTTATCTTAATATATATATATATATATATATATATATTCTCCAGTTATAGAGTATATATATATATATATATATATATATATATATACTCTATAACTGGAGAATTTATATTATACAAAATTTATAATTTTATTAAAATAAAATAACGCTCATGAACAAATATTAACAGCGCTATCTATCAAATAAATCGATATTATATAATGACTCTTTTGAACCTCCTTCTGTAATTTTTGTTTCACATTTTTTCTAAAATTAAAAAAATTTTATGTACATGATTTTAATTTTAAAAAGACAACAAACCTGTGTCGTAGTATTGACATAGCTGATAAATCAATAAGACTTTCTACTTTTCTTAATACTTTAGTCATTTTATAAACCAAAACATCAAATCGCATATCACGTAAAAAAGGATTGAATAGAGTATGTATGAGGAGTATAAAAGTGATACTTTGTGGTAACCATTTTAGCCTATTATTTGATACATCCAGAAATTCAAGATTTTTTGCATTTTTTACGGCATGAGATATGTATTCCAAACTATTATTATGAACTCTTAATTGCTTTAAAGCATATAGCCTCCAGATATGTATTGGCAGTCTGGTTAACTATGAATAATAATGAATTATTAATAATATCAATGCGTCATTAACTAGATATTTTTATATGTAATTAGATAGATTCCCTTTTATTAATTGTTTTTCTGATATTTGAACAATTAAATAAAACTTACTAAATTATAGCTTATATCAAGGGAAAGCAATGTGTTTTTAATAGCAGTTTGCTGCAGCCATGGCCACACCATTTTCTTGGAAAGTCCGAGGCGATTGTTTGACAAATTAAGCTGTTGAAGATTAGGCAACATTCCTAATCCTGTTGGCAAAGTGATAATCCTATTGTTCGATATATTCACATATGTCAGAGTTTGGCGCATTGTGATATTACTGAAATTTTTAGAAAATAGATTGTAAGTTATCAAATAACTATTACAAAGTACTGCCATCGTTTGGTCGTATCTTTTAAATCTCTTTCTCGTTTGTTCGTATCTTTCAAATCTCTTTCTCTTTACCATCGTATCTTTTAAATTCAACTTTGATTTAAATATATTTCCAGATCATAAGTAATTATTTGGATTAGGATAAACAATAGATAGAATTATAGAACCTGCAATTTTTAATATTTAATTTTATGTTAGAAGATTTTAAATAAAGATCCATATCTAGATCATTTTTAAGTAATTTATTTTCTATTATTCTTAATTATATTATAACATTTACTTATTGCGATTATATGAAGAAATATAAATATTTTGTAAATAATCTGAATTTACTTTTTTAAATATAAAACTGATGTAAACAAAATTATATATTATATCTTCCTATAAAATAATTTTATTTAAAAATTTGTATAATATTTTAACTGTGTAAGATATGATTTAAATATTACACAACTGTACAAATAATACACATCTTACTTCTATCTTATTTCATTTAAAATTTGATATCTATTCGTTTCTGATTATAGAATCTGTTCCTTATTGTTATATACTTATTATCTTATCTATCTTGCCAAGTTGCAGAGAGAAATATGTTTCTCTAATCTTAATTTTTTGATAATTTTATATTTATGGTTTCCTTTGCAACAGAAATTAAGACAGAAATTGTTAAAATATGAGTTTCGAAGTTTAATGTGTGTTTCTGTTCTCTTATATATATTCTGTATATGTATTTTTCTTCTCTATATTATTAAATATTATTGACGTTGACGGAATTAAATCTGAACCAGTAAGAAAGTCACTTTACATTAAATATTATAAACAAAAAATCAATAGCAATCAACAGCAAAAATTAAAATAAACAACAATAAACTTTTCTCAAGACATTTTAAGTTTTTCTTTAGTTTCACAAACAAAATTACTCAATTAATTAACAGAATAAATATAAACTATGGTGCTATTTTAATTACAATTATTAATATTAGTCCAATTCATATAGTCAAATTAATAAATATTATAATATTAAAAGATAATATAAAGGAATAAAAGATAAAAAATATTATGTCCGTAATATTCTGAATCTAATGTATAAGAGACATTATTAAAATTTAGAAGTAACATTAAGAAAAAATATTTTTTGATGAAGTAATAATGCTGCATATAATATGCTGCATATAATATAAAGTTCAATTACTTCTACTGAATACTGTACAGTATACATTTTTATAATTATAAATAAATCATATGTTTTTTTATTTATTTAGTTCTTTCTCTCTTACTATATATTAAAACAAATTACTAAAATAAATAATATTTTATAAATATAATTTTACATCAAATATATGAAAACTAATGAATATCATTGATTTAAAAAATTAATGATATTCATTAACTTACGTGAATTAAAATATATCAAACTTGAATGTATAAAATTTTTTTAAATATATAAATGTTTAGGTTTAAATGTTTTGTTTCGTGACTTGTTATTTTTGTAAAAAATACAACTGTGCAATATTGTAACAATATAATAATGTTAATAATGTTAATACAATAAGCTACTAATTAATTTTAAAAATACATATGTCAGCTAAAAAATTATATATATATATATATATAATTTTAATATATATATATATATATATATATATATATATATATATTTTAATTTTATATATATATATATATATATAATATTTGAGTATAAGATTTAAAAAGTAAAACACAAAAAATATATAAAAATATAAAATTTATAAAATATGTCATAACATAATATATAATAAGTGCAAGCACGAATTTTTTATATATAAATTGTAAATAAAAATTGTCATTTTAAATACAATATTTCTCATAATAATCGCAAACATTCTTGTCTTGCAAATATTTAAGTTATATGATATAAAACACATTATGTACAAATATATGAATGATATATAACATGACTGTATACATATAAAAGGATTATTAAGATATAATATGATATCGACAAATATTACCGAATTATATAAATATATGTTCAATTGTGTGTGAGAAACTTCGGTCCTTGATAATTTTGAAAAACATATAAAGTATATTAACGAGGATATTAGTCTAATCGGGTTTGGCGAATGCCTTTATCTTTATATTTCAATTTGTTTATGCACAAAAGAAAATAAAAGATACGTTCAAACAATACATCGTCAAGTCCTTGGCAGAAGGTGCGAGGGGCAAAATATAGGTGAAGTTTTTCTCTCTCTCTCTCTCTCTCTCTCTCTCTCTCTTTCTGCGTGAGATGCGCGATGATAAAATTATCTTTTTTTTATTAACGTGAACTTGGCATTATTTTTTTACTTTTTTTAAAAGATAACTTTGTTAAGTAACATTTTACACTAAAATCTTGTATTTTTTTATGACAGGTTAATATTATGTCTGTTCTGATTTTAAAATATTTACAATTGGATTTAATTCCCAGAGTATTGTCATATTTCTCTTCGTTTTTATCTTATGACAGAGTATGCTATTTCATGTGACGCGCGTATGACACGTAAGGAGACATGTGGGAGAACTGCCCACGCTAGCACTATTCTTGGAGTTAATGCCGCTTATGCTCAGCGAATGCGAAATATGCTTTTGTTGACCTGCCAGCGTATTGCTTGTCTTCCTTAAGCAGTGTCCACAACGTCTCAATGCGAGAGAAGTCAATATCTCTCTTAAACTAACACGGGTCTATTATACGTTTAATAGAAGGAACTGCAGTGAATATAATTTCATCGAAATATAACTTCGTCGAATTTCGAGGTGATTGACTATTTTATTTATTTTGCAAAAATAGATATATATTTCCTTCACAGCGTTAAAAATAAATTCTTATTATTAACATTATAACTATTTCAATTTATTTTTGTAGCAACGAAAATTGCTTTTCTCATTTTTTTTTTTGATGATTTTTTTTTTTATGAACGACTCTTGTTTAATTAATTCTGATGCAGTCCATACGTAGTTATCATCGATCTCAATGGCAGACCGCGACCGCCTGCGACTCGAGATGGCAAGAACTCGGGCGTAATCTTCGCCGCGATCGGATATAAGTCGTACGTATGCGGTAGCCTTCGATGGAAAGCAACCCGCAACTGTTCAGCCGCGGTATGCCATCGCTCACGCCGATCGTTCAAGCATTTCGCGCGCAATTAATTGGAGGAGCGAGACGAACGAACGAGAGATTTTAATGACGATGTGGAATCGAGCCGGGCCCATAAATGATTATCGGATCCGACAAAAGAAACAGATGTCGTCCGAACGCCTCGTCCGGGCGCGTCGTTGCGCAAGACGGCGTATCGTCGACGTTCCTCGACAAAAGCCCCGCAGAAAAAGCGGCCGTTAACGACCGCGTTATAAATTATTGACAGGCGTATTATATTCGCATAGAGTAAAGCGCATGGCGAAGAAGGGCATTTATGGTCCGCAAGTAAGGGGAGTAGCCGATTGCTGTCGCTGCGTGTTGTTGACCGCGGCGTGGCTCCCGACGTCGTACGAGTGATTTAATCGCGTGCGTGGATGCACACAGGGTGTCACTTTCGAAGTAGTTCAATTAGAGATGGTGTCGCGATGAAGTGCCCGCGAGTGTTTACCATCAAAGACTGCGTGATGTACGTGTATAGTGCAGATCACGACAGCCAAATGGCCGCTGCGTCTATAACTCTTTTTGTAATTGTTTGGTATAATTGAGGCACTGAGAAAGAAGATTAGTAATGTCTAAGACAATTTATTTAATTGCAAGATAGAGAGTTTTAATTACTTAAGTTTCAATTATTACTTCATGTCATTTTTGCTAAAAGTTTTTATTTATTTTTTTAAGTCGAAATTATATAGTTTCTCAGAAATAAATAAATTATTGTGTTTTATTCAGGTTAAAATTATACAAATCAAAATTATAATTTAGTAGTAATTTACTTTAACCATTCTGTTTTGTCATTTTTAAAAAATTTTAAATTATACACTACTTCTGAATAAGGTCAAATATATTCGGAAATTTAAAACTTAACTGATAGCCTAATGACCATGTAATAAAAATAATCTTTCTCTCGGTTTATGAGAAAAATTTAATTACTTAACAGCATTTCTTAATCAATCATTCGTCGCATCATCCACCTCAGCACATTCATTAGCACACTTCTAATGTTAACGTCTCGCCATTTTGTTTCGTAAATTATCTATGCCTCAAAGTGGAAAGATATAAACGAGTTGACGTTTCCTCGACGAGCCTAAATGGACGGTATACGTTGTAAAAAGTGCAATAAAGATATTTAAAATGTCATTCTTATCTGGCAGTAGAATCGTTAGGCGGTGATTGACCGCGTTAATTTTCGGCACGGCAGCTTGACCGATCGGCTTCATCGCCGAGGCTCCTCGTGTCCGCTTCTAACAGCAGACGAACAGGAGAAGCACCCTGTATAACGTACACATTGTGCTCGTGGGCCTTGCACGGTGCGCGGCGGCCATTAACGCTTTTTGCTGGCGGCCGTGCGTGTGTCATTGACGGCGCTTTTATTGGCCGGGCGCATAACTTCCTTTAGCGTCGCTCGTTTATGGGCGAGTAATTGCACGACGATTTCGGTGCCGGTGTGTGTACATGGCTCGCAGCATCGAGGGCGGCGGAGGAGGATAGAAAAATATGGAGCACGTAATGAGCCCGCGCGAGTTCTCTTGATTATTAGCGGCCGACGCTACCATTAAACTGATTCAGAAATTTCAAATATTAAACTCGGATTATATCTGCCGTCGACTAGCGCGATTTCGCTTACCAGTCGTAAAACTGGACGATGACGGGGTCTGGCATTCCGCGAGTGCAACGCTTTCCCGACCAGTCCATAAATGAGTCATCTCGCCTTATTGTGTAGATTCGCGGGAAAAATTGCAGTCAGGACTCGCAATGGCGATCTGAACTTTTTGAGCGAGGTCGCAGAACTTGGCAGACGTCGACGGGTTCTACGCGAGAATGCGTTGTGCGTTCAGACGGTCGTAAATGAGGGACGTGAGAGTACGTGGGTGTTGTCGTTCGCCAGCCGATAGTAAGATAAATAAATTTCCATGGGATTCTCTCGTCATGCCACGTAGATCGATATGAATAGATGACGAGACGGGATCGATTCGTTCTTGCTGCATCATCGTCTTTCGATTCAGCATGCGCCATCTCTGAGTTAAATTATCTTTATTTATTTAGACGTACGACAGACAGCTTAGAGATATTTCTGTAAATAATCGAATATATTTCATTCTTATGATGTAAATTTCACGTTTACTTAATTAAAATAAGTAAATAAAATTAATATTGAAATAACTATTTAAATTTGATATAATTTTAAATGCAAGCTTATATCGCTATCAAAAATCGCTATTAAAAAATAATTAAAATTTAAGTAAAATAAAATTTATAATAGATAAAAAAATGATTATTATTTTTTATCACTTTCACCAATATTTCCATTATATAATTAGAATGATAACAAAGGATTTATTATGTGATTATATTTTTCTAGTATAAGCAATTTAGAAATTATCTTCTTATATTTCAGACCATTTTATACATCAATAAATTTTTAATTTGTTGTTTTTCAACAGATTGCACATAAAAATTAAGAAAATGGAATACAAGAAGCGAGAGAAATGAAGGAACATGTTCTATATAATTGGAACTTAAATTATATAGTACATAAAACATATTTCTGAAAACCAAACATGTTGAAAATGAATTTCGCGTGATTAATATAAGCGATATTTCTTCATAAATATAAATCATCTTTTTCATTGCACAATATCGATATATATTATCATTTTTGGAAAATTAATATTCTATAAAACTGAAAAATTAAAAAAACTATGGAATTATTATTGTTTTATTATCTCATTTGCAAGTCTTATAAAAATACTTATACTTATAAAAATAACAATTTAGTAATTCTTAAATATAAGTTTCTTCCATCGAAACTATGATACATCTCATATTCTTCAATATTGAATAATGTCCTTTTGTAGAAATATTTGCATATTGTGATGGCCAATTGCAGACACAAAAAATTCAGAATAGCAGTAGCTTTTCGCACGGCAGATCTCGACATTTCCGTGCAAACGAGCTACGTTTGGGAAGGGCTTATTTCGGGATCTCTCGGGAATGTGACGCACCCCGTGCCACGATTGCATCGGTGACGGGTGTCGTTATTTCGGACGAGGGACCGCGATAGGGACTCCAGCTGGAGCAACCATAACATCGGCCTCGTTATTCGGTGCTAATGACGCTACGCGGCCTGGATTTATGGTGTTGAGAGTTAAGGGCTTCTTGCGATTTCGCACGGGCTTCTCGCGCGAAACAAATACCGAACTGAATTCACCACACATGTAAATTGAGCTTTCGCGGAAGCTTTCATATGCCTCCGACGAATGGTTTTTCGCATTCACATGCGAAAAATAACGCAATCATAATGATTCAATTACAAAATTCTTCATCTTGAAAAAAAGACAAATATATGCTCTATTCAGAAGATCAAGTTTTATTATTAATCTTGCCTACATCTTATCTTTATATCTTCGACTTAAATTCATTTAAATTAAATATGTATGGGTATCGTTATGTAATAAAAATAAAAATAAAAGAAATTTTTTGCAAAAGTTTTTTTATATCTATTACTTTTATATTTATTATATTTATTAATTATATTATCAATAAAATAATCAATTGACTTTGTTATGACGTATAAAATGATTTAGATATTTTAAGCATTTATGTCATTTTGGCATTATGGTCTTGAAAAAACGCGAAGAGAGAAATAATGGCTCTGATACAGACAGCTGTAAATTGAATTTGTAATCGAGTCTCTCTCCTCACAAGTTCTGCATAAGTAATTTGATCATCGCAGATTTCTCATAACACTCGATGTGTTAAGTATGTCGTTCGATATTCAATTGGCAATCATAGAAAGCAATTGCGAAGAAGAGACTATGAAAACGTCGACGATCGTCGGGAAACGATAAGAGAGAACTGCCAGACAGAAATAGATCGGTTATATTGACCACTATTAGTTCGCGGCGCTGTTTTATGATAGCACTAATGGGTTTATTCCGTGCACGATCGTAATGTCGTAAGGACGTAATGAAAAGGGATAAGATCTAACGTTAACAAATGCGAAGGAGACAGCCGTAACGGAGCGATTGCAGCTAGCCTGTACGTGTTGTGTGTGAAGAACCGTAATATTATTATGCGATGGTGTACGCTTTGTCACGCTTGCGTATGCCGAAGATTGAAAGCATATATTTCGAAGAATTCAGATCTGCTGCGGGTACAAATTTTAAAAATTAATACGTACGATTATATTTGTAATATATATAATGACTGCTATTACAATAGAAATATCTAAATTACACTATATTATTATAATACAATGTCAATATAATATAACAATATTATGTAATAAATAATAAGATTGCAAACATCGAATCTTATAAAAATATATTTACGAAGAGGGTGTGATTAAAAAACAGTTCGATATCACCCACATCGTGCATTCCTGAATGCATCGCGATGGAATTAACATTCCGTCGGTGGAAGGTTTGCAGTTCTTCGTTGGGTTCGTTTAATGATGGCCGTGACACGATACTAATATGTCGCCGAGCCACGAAGTCGGGCGGTGTCTTTGAGGGCTTTGGCGTAATAAATTAATCTATTAGCGCCACGGTCGCGCCCGCGTTCCTACGGAGAAAAAGGGACGAGAAGGCGGGGCTGAAGGCCCCCGAGCGGTTCGCCGTAATCCCCAATTAGGCCCAAATTGATTATCCTGAATTAATGCGGTCGACATTGCTTGAGCAGGCTTCGTAATGCACCGAGTCAGAAAAAAAGAGCTTGTAAAGAGCAGGTCCTCCGTTCTGCTCGTTTCCACGTTGGACGGTCATTTCTCTCGCCGATATGCGCGGGTTCGGCTTCGTTTAGAAACAAAACGCGCCACCAAACACGACTTTAAATACAACACAACTGAAAGTATTCAGTCAGTGGTGTCAAAGGTGCAACGGGCGGCAATTTCTCATTTCGTCGAATCCATCTATTTCGTTATCAACACACAAGTGTCGCTAATTAACTATTCGAGCGAGTAATTAATCGGTGCGCATGCAACCGGTGTGGAAATTGAATGGATTGCGAGGTACGCATATCTGCGAGAGAAATTCCATTTTATTACACACGGATATATGTCGATATATTTGAATTACTCGACAAGCGTGTTCTCCTCTTCCGCCCCGGAGGGTTGCAGAAGTCACCGACGTCGCTAAACTTTTGCCGATAAATCTAAATTTATGCCCGTATTCAACATCGAGACTTTTACTGGTGTTTATTTATTACGGCGTATATCATCGGCTGTCTTGCGCAATGATTGACCATTCTCATAAATTCAACAATTTTTTTAATGTTAATGTTACATCGCCTCGCAATTGGGACATTTGAAAATGGATTTCGATTACATCTGTCAATTAAACCTATCTATCTCAATACTTTAAAATCCGACATTGATATTTCGTAAAATAATTTTTAAATTATTAATATATGTATTTGTTTTATTACAAATATTTATATATAAATGAATGATGTCGATGTTAATTTAAAAAAAAGTAGTAAGAAAAAATTAGCGGTTAGTCAATTATGTCTCAATCGAGATGCTCTTTGGACACTTCCTGCAACATTTGTAAAGCACGACGATAATTCTCTTTCAATCTAAGCCAGCGGCACAGTCGCTTCGCGCAGCGAATGAAACATCACACAAACACGCGTCGAAGTCTTAAATTGTCACGTCGCTGGAGGGCCGCGCTCGAAAGTGCCGACGAGAACGACGATACAGCGCGATATCAAACGCGACGACCACTCACATGTGGCATCAACAAATAAGCAAAAGAGAGAGAAAGAAAGAGAAAAAGAGAGAGAGAGAGAGAGGGGGAGAGAGGAGGGGGGGGGGGGAGAAAGAGCAGAATGTGCCGTAAGGGAAACGGCGAAGAAGGATACAAGCGAAGGCGTATTACACGCGGGGAGGGCCAGGAGGGCGGCCCCCGGTATTCCAGACTTTCAGGTCCGCGCCGAGTCAGGTGAGCCGCGGTGCCCGGAGCGCCGCTGATCACTTTGACCTACGACCCCATCAATCATCGCCAAATCATACACCACTTATCTCGGCGAGGCACGAAAGCCGGCGCACGTTCTCCCGTAACGGGCAAGGGCGCGCATATTCGCCTCCACCTCTATCTTCCTCGCCGCTCGTTTCTTCCACACACCCACGATTTCCCTCGACAGTGAAAATGAGTATTTACGATGACTTTCTAGAGGAAGATTGATTTTTTTTTTTTTTATTGTTCAAACGCACACGTGCTTTATAAGAAAGTTGTCCGTGAGAATGGATACAAGCACGTAGACATGCTTTTTCTATGTTTCTTTCTTATGGGTGGATCGTAAGAATAATGCTTCTTAAGGTTAATGCTTCATTTTCAGACTCATAAAGTTAAAAAAATAGATTCTCTTAGATCATCAGTTCTCTAAATCTTTATAATCAAATTTGCAACGCTTTTGTTTTGTAAATTTTCTTTATATATAGAGTTTTACTTTAATTCACATTTGATTTTTATTCATATTTCTAAGACTTTAATAAAAATTTATAATTTACAAAATAGATATATAATAAAAAAGTATGTTTAAAAAAAAAGTATTAAAAAAAATACAGAAAAGAAAAATACACCTAATGAAATACACATCATGCGATTATTTCATCGATAAATTGGATCTATAATAACCGTTTTATTAATATGCAGATATAATATTGATCCAATTTACGGTGTTTACGTTAGTCTAATTAAGATGCTGCTGATAATATGATGGGGGAAGGCTGAGATGCTTGGACAACTTGTCTTCGTAGTGCTATGACACAAATCAAATGAAACATGTGCGCTCTATCCTCGCGTGCGACAGTTACTAATCTGAAATTAGGTCAACGTCATTCTCCACCGCTACGACACTCTTCACCGCGTATAAACGATATTTATATTCGTACCGATATTTATGCCAAGTTTTATATTAGCTTCTCGGAAATTCTCTACATATTACTACTTGTTTTTCGAGAACAATTCACTTCAAGATTGTTGAACGAAAGGTTTATTTAATTGAAGATAACTTGTAATAAAAAATGAAGCTGTGCTGTTCGTTAGACATAGATAAATCTAGGATCTGAGTGTATGGAATTCAAATGATATTCTGAAAGATAAAAAGGAACAAAAGCGTTTCACATATGATTGATTGATAATACAGCCATTACATTATACAATATCTTCTCCGATTTCATTCGATTTCGTCGATTTCGGATAATATTATTGGATAATATTACTTGCATTTGTATCGAATAAAAAAAGATTTAGAAATGAAAATTTCAATTAACTTTGTGCGTCTCTAATGGATTATATTTTATTTTACAGAAATTACAATTAAATGTTTGAAAAAAATAAGTTATATGTATATATTAATATCAGAGTATATTTATATTGTACAATTGTACAAAATTAAAATCGCACAACTACGTCCAACTTTTGAAGAAGTTTGAAATCTTTTTAACAGGTATGTTTTATATTGCAATTCTTTTTAGTACATAATTTATTCGATAATTTATAGTTAACATATCATCGATCACAATAATCGATCTTACAAAACAAATAAAAAGGAAGACAATATGATCGCGGATCTCGCGGTATCGTAAGAAGTTCGAGTTTAAAGGTCAGGTGCCCAGATGCCTCCCACCTCCAGTCACCTCCCTTGTTCTCGTTGTTTCCCCGAGGCCGTAACTGCGGTCGAGCGCATATCGTGACCTTCGCGGTTGTGAGCAGGAGGCGAGGATGGAATATGGCAAGAACCGTAGAGGGAAGCAACTTCTTTCGTAATTGGCGGGCACGAGTGTGCCCCTCGGGAATGGGGCAAACGTGATTCAGAAATTCTCAATGAACTCGCTTTAATTCCGTACCCGGTCGTTTAGATGAAAAGGATTCGAGTCGAGAGAGAAAGAGAAAGAGGGAGAGGGAGGAAGGCTCGCTTGATATTTTATTAAGTCGCGACGAAATTGCTACTTCCCCTTTCGTTCGAATTCGCAAGATCGACGCTACTATCGGTACCGGAATCGTGATTTTTCAAAAATGTTCGTGCAAAACTGTAATTAATAAATTTTAAATATACAAGAGAGAGCATTATTCATTATGTTTCATATAATAATTTTCATGTGAGATATATATATAAAATTATTTAAATGCTTTTAATTAAATAAAATAAAAATTAAATGCAATTATTTAACTTGCAATCGCGTATTTTGATATTTTATTGAAATTCCAAAAAATATTAAAGCAGATATTATTTTGAGAAAAAAATATATAATACGTGTAATTAACAAGGATTTATTTTCGTTAAAATGCAGCCGGGAGAATGAAGGTATTAAAACCAGCTGTTGCCGCTTGGCTATTATATACATCGACTCCTGTGCGACGCGATTGGTTCCAATATATCGAAGTGTAAGGAACAAGAAAAAGGCGGAAACGCAAGCTGGGACGAAGACCAGGCGAGACTGTGAAATATTCACGTAGATCGTGATCAGGCTTCTGCGCGCGACTAACAGAGACGAATAAATCGTCCGTAACGAGGGACGTATTACACCTGCAATTACCGACTCTCTCGCCCTTCAAAAACGCTCGCTCTCGCGCGAGCTACCAATAATGACGTCGATTTAATGAGAGAAAATACAAAATTGCCGCGGAACCATACGAGAAACGCGGACGGCATGCTGCGCTTTATTTGGAAACACGGGGAGAATAAATAATGAGAACTCGAAATTAGGAAGATGCGAATTACGTTGCGAATTAACGTTGCCGCTCCGTTACAACGATATTTGTATGTCCGAGAGGATCGTCCGTGAACGGAAATTGTTCGCGCGGCCACATTGTGCCGCTCTAATGAAACGTCGACGATTACGTCTCAAGATTGATAGCGTGTGGGTTCACCGAACTTCGATATATAATATGCGCGGCGTAGAGAGGCGATTTAATGCGGTGACCTTACTCCTCAGGTAATTAAAGTCTGATTTCGGGTGAGCGTTTAATCTTTTTTTCTCCGTCCGGTATTTTCTACGTGACACGATTATTAAGCTACTGAGATTGTTTTCGCCGCAATAATGGATATATATATATATATATATATATATATATATATATATCGATTTATTAAGACTTAATAAAGTACAGGCTATTAAATACCGAGAAGAAGTTAATACCGAGAAGAAGTTCGAGTTAATGCCAAACCTCACGTAAGAGAAAATAAGACGGATCAGATTTTGCGGCAAAGATTCTTTCAAATATTTTTATAATAAATTTTGTATATAATGTCGGGTTGAAAAGGATCCAAGCCGAATTGGAAGCCATTCAACTCGACCACAACATTGAATACACATATAATACATTTAACGTTACTCGAAAACTTCAGATACCGAACGCAAGAGGCTGTTTTTCGCAAAAATAAAGCGCGTAAGCTTAGATAATATTACAGATTTCTACAGCGACTTTCAATGGAAACGGGTCGAGGAGATCGGACAGATCGAGTGACAATGGTGCTGCGAGCAACGATTTTAATTTATACGCACCCTCCTCGCACTCAACGTCGGATCTTCCTCGTCTCGTTCGCTTTTTATTTTCTCCAAGCAGAAACTTGCTTGCGCATCTTCCCGTACGTCAGGCTCGTCTTGCACGCTTGTTTCCAATTGTTTATTTCTCTTAGTGGTGCTTGATTTACATGTGAATGCCTGGCGCTAACAGATGCTTCTTCGGCTACTAACTACCAACCCTCCCACCACTAAGGCTGTCGCAAGAGGGTTCTTCGACCGTCTTTTGATAGACCATTGACCTCCTCCTTCCCGCGGAATATAACCATCGTCTCTTATTTAATCGCGAAGGATTGGTCATTATTCCAATAAATACCTGATTAATTTGTTTAATAATTATGTTAAGTAATTATGTCAAGATATATAATTAAAATTAGCTTAGATCATAATTTTCCTTTTTTCTCGTCAAAATTATTTTAACAATATTGTCACGTATTACCATAAAAGTAACATTCAGACGTAAAACAAAAAAAATCACCCAAGAGTGTTAAAGAAATAATCAAACTCCACAAGATTTATTGAAATATCAGCGTCGTGGTTGCTTTCGAGGAATTCAAAAGCGAGTAAAAAGCGAGAGATGTGTTTTACATTTCAATAAAACTCAATTAAGAGCTATTAAATTAGTATTATTCAATACATTTTAAAGATGATCATGCGAGAGATCTACAGTTTCCAATTATCGGGTAAAACATTATCCCCCCGCAATTAAAACCAGCCAGGGATGACTTGGGCTCGCGCCAAAAATGTATATTTAGGCGCGGGATACCTACCATGTGGTATTAATAACTTGATATCACTTAAAATATCGTGCAACGAGACTCCGTCTGTAGTCTGACTACTATTTCCGTCAGGGATTGCGGCAGATGCACTCTTATTTCCTCGACCGCCGACCAGCAACGTCGAGACGCCGTCGTAGACGACTTTTCGCGCGTGTCGCTGATTCTGCTCGTGCGATCTCTTCGTCTTTCTCATCCTGTAATTCTTCTCCAACTAACAGTTAATAATGCCATTGGAAAACTGTGCGAATTAGTTTTCATTCGTTTTGCTATGCGTGTATTTACAGCATACGGGATTACAAATAACAATCTTATACAATTATCATAGTAGCTTTTTTACACAAAAAGAATTCGTAAAAAGAATTTTGTTTCTGTGTTAAAATTCTTATGGTAAATATTTATTGCGATCCAATCATGTTATAATTAATTCTGATTGGCACGTTTCGAAAGAATTCCATGACGACGAATTTTACATTTCAAATACTAAACAAAATTTCATATAAAGAGATTATTTTTAATGAAAACTCGAATGATTAGTTCAAGTTCCACGTATGGCGCTGAAGATAAAATATTTCAAGAAAGTAGTAGAGACACTCTTGAACGGTCATGTGTGGTATTTATGAGGAGACTGAGGCGCCGTTATTTCTTAATGCCATTTCGGCGCTGCAATGACGATACATTATGGGGTTAAGAGAGTCAACGAGCATAGTGACCAAAGCGGCGTAAAGTGAAGAGAATGGGATGGAGATTCTTCCTGAAATTTCCGCATTGCATCACCGTGTGAAATTCATTCTCGCAAAATATTTTTAATACGCGAAATCACGCTAGTGTGTTATTCCGATGTGATGAACGACATAAGTAAAATAGAAACCACGCACTACTATGTAAACCGTTAGACTACCGAATCGCCGTGAGGCATTTATTTTAGCACCGAGAAGGACACCAATTGCCAAACCTAAAGACTCTGGCAAAGGCGTTATTACGTGATTGTTGATTCTGGATAATCGTCGGATACAAATAATGAACGAGAATGACGAGAGTGTCCTTTTATTGCCACAGAACTCTAGATATTTTCTCGGTCTCTCGGTTTAACTCTCAGTTACCTCCTCCTTCTTTCTCTTTCCATTTCTGGTTCCGACAGTCACTTCAGGGTGTCAGGAATGCTTGACTCGAGGCATGGCATCCCGCAGAGTTGGCAGGGTCCGACGATTAAAGGTGCGTCCACAGTGATCGTTAACGCCGAAGATATTTGTAGCTTACGGTCTTTCATATCGAAGGAAACCTTCAATAAAAAATGGTCATAAAAACATCGTCACGGCTCATTTTCAATCGCGAGTTCATTGACTGTTTCTTAATTATACTGTAATATCATAATGATAATAATTATCGATGATATAGCGATTGCTGATTATTAATCTCTCTAGTGATTCAATATGTCATCGATCATATTCCATTTCCACGAAAGCATCAATGGCTATCCAGAAGAGAAGATTAGATATTAGTTTGTCGAGATCGAATTTGAACTTCGCTTACAAGACTTCCTGAAAAAGGATGCCGGAATTGAATTACTGTTCTCACCATAATTTCAATGCGATTTAAGAGTTCTGAATGCCACTTAAAATGGTCGATCTCGACAGGAGGTCTATCAGGGTGATACTCGCGCGCGTCCGTAAACAAATTGGAGCACTCGAAGACAGTCGAGTGCCATTCAGATAGTCATCGACATGTATTGCCGACCTTCTAGCAACGACCGACAGGAGCGATCGGTACCGTTGTGTATTACACAATGTTGTTATCTCGCGAAGATAACAGATCATCGTAACTAAGATCGCTATGTAAGTATAATGTGTCTAAACAATGAGAACAGCCGTCGTGAATAGATAAAATCAGAGACGGGAGACCAATGGCTGGACCACCTACTAATATTGTAGAATTCATAAAACTACAAGTGGAACATTTATAGGAAATTATTTTAACACAAGAATAAACAATAATATATTAAAACAATAATATATTAAATAACGTGACGTTGACATTTCGCATCGCTTCATCGTTATCTAGATATTGTTTACAAGAACGGTATAGAAGTAAACTAATGACGCAATGTCCGTTTGCGGTTCTTATTGCAGCAGATATTTAAGCTGTTTTTTAAATTTGAGTTTATCATATAACTTTTATACATCGATACATCATTACCAGATCGTGCCTTTTTGTAAGGGTAAATATAACGATTCTTTCTCCTCTCGAGAAATTCTGATCATTTTGAAAAATGGAGCACGCCGTGTTATGACGCCGAAAGTCATCTGGATAATACCGTATTCGAATGAGTGCTAATAGCCGAGGACCACGCAGGGAGAGGAATTACTTATTCATACGAAACTTTCGGCATGGAAATTGATTATGGCCAATAAATCAATCATCCCGGCGAGATGGCGACCGGTCCCGCGCGATTTCTGTGTCAAAATTAATAAATCGATTTAATTGATTTAATAAGTCGATCGATTTATGGACGCAATCAGTGTCGGTCCAGCAGATTTATAGCTGTTTCTTCGCGTAACGGTCCTCCGAACGTGAACTTCGCCAGGACGCATTACTAACGTGGATGATTCGTCGGCCTGATCCTGAAAAAAAGAGTATACCCCGGTTGATTTAATATAATGCGCGCATAACGCTCAATTTGGGGCATAATTGCGATAGCTATCTATGTAACTATCGACAGACCTTCGAAGAAAAGCCCTTCTCGTTTTATTTTTTATATATTTTCAATTATATTAAAACCTTCATTTACGATATTGATTAACTTAATTTTTATTAATTTTCATTTTTGCGAGCATGGAACTGGTTGAAATCTTATTCGTTGGAATCTTGTGTCAGGATATTTAACAAAATCCATCAAACAGTATTTAGAACATAATAATAACATTTTAATAAAGCGTAGTTACATATACATTTCAATGACCGAGCCTTGATGATCAGGTTCGACAATAATTTCGCTCGAGGCTATGTCTAAGACCATTTCATCGCTCGAAGATTATTTAGCTTGATGATCTCTCCAAGACTTTTTCAAGATTCTAAGATTATCAGGACCCTCAAATTTCACGAAGGAATTCCTATGCTTAAATTTCGCAAAAGAAGAGGTACGCAATCGACAATCAATTATACACAATGATCTCTCGGAACCAATCTCTAAAAAATTAGGAAATCTAAATTTAGGTTCGTTACTATCCTTGAAATTTTCCTATCGCACTTTTTCAATGATCGAAAAACATATAAATGACAATTCAAAATTTTTCTAAGAATCAAACTTGCAAATATGTTAGTCGACAACGAGGAGTTATGTCTACATTTTTAAAATTCTACAGATTGTTACGTTTAAATAAAACAAAGTTTCTCCAAAAAGTATTATAATGTTATATATTTCTTTTTATTTATAAATACGTAATTATATTATATTTGTACTTATTTGTAAATATGTAATTTTATTACGCGAAATTTAAGTTCAAAGTCCTCCTACTTTCACAGAGGATTTAAGATGGAAGAGATTGGTTACTGGATCGTGCGTATTGAATTAGCGTAATAAATGTCATCGCTTCAGGAAGTCGATCAGTGATACCACCGCAGCGTCTGAGAAGAAAGCGCGTCGAAAACGCGCGAAACGATGCGTCAAGTCGTGTGACGCGCGATTGTATGCAAATCGCGAACGTTGCATTTACGGTAGTGCAAAGCGCATTGCCTACGGTTCGTAGTTCGATCGACCGATTATTAGACGAACAATACGTGACGGGAAAGGTATACGCTACCGAATGCACGCCGCAGAATCCTGATAAATTCATAACACCGATATATTGATGAAACGATGTAAAGAAAAGAGATCGCGTCGTAATTTGTACAGTCTTAATACCCTCTGCTGTGGAGTGTTTTATTAATCGATACTGACGTTAATCCTTATACATATAATCGGAGATTATACTTAATACGAATGCAGTAAGACTAAAGGGATAAGCCGTATATATAAACCGGGAGAGAATTAAATAAATTGTAGATAAATATATCGTTCCAGAGAGTAGAGGAACCATATTTCTTACATATATATATATATTATTGAGAACAAGAATACGAGCGACAGATAGATTCGAGTGACCGTTATCCGACTTGATAATGCGTTAATGCAAGCGGATGTTTAATGCCCGTGTGCCGGGCATTAAACATCCGCTTGCAAATTTCATTGATAAAAGTTTCTGATCTCGATCCAACGCCACCTGTCGCTGCAATTACCCGGCTGTTCGGTATTTCAAAACGGCTTAGAGTTACACGCCTAGGCCACGGCCTAGTTGCGATCGTTATTATTGGAAACGCTACGATCGATTTGTTACGGTGCCGGCTTGCGGGCCGGCACAACCGGCTCTTTAATCTTATTAGAAATCACGCGCGAAAAAAAACACGTGCACGCGTGTTGTAGAATAGCGAGGAGAATAGAATAGCTGCCGGCGATCCGGCGGCTTTGCGTTCGAGTCTTCGGAGTAGCCGGAAGCGCGCCGGCACACATCGGGATCTAATTCGCGCGAAGGATCGATATCGATCTCGAGAGATCGAGATGCTGCCCGCTTCCGCGACTACGCCGGTGTGTCCTTTCTCCTCCGTTCTCGCGCGTCCCAATTTTCCTTCCCCCAAGACGCCCTTCCGGCTCAACCGATCGCGCGATCGCGTTGCTCACCGACGTAATCGTGCCCCCTCTCGATTTCTGGCGACCGTACAGTTTTGACGAGGAGAATACTTTCGCCTGTCGATGAGGAGCCGACCGGCGATTGGCCGCGATCCAATTATGTTCAATGAAAGTCTCCCGAGAGCGATTTATATATCGATATCGACCATTCTTGCACCGTTTTGCCGCCTTTCGCCTTTGCCATAAAAACACGTTGATCCGTGAATCCTGTTTCGACCTTCCACCCACGCGAACGTGCCGTGCACGAGCGAGCGAGCTCATTTCCGGAATGCTGCTTTCGCTTATACCACTACGTCCTATTTTGAAATGTGCAAGGTACAACACATTTAATAGTAAGAATCGATAGATTCTATTAATAAAATTATACGCTGAATAATGATAATATACATTTAAATCGTATAACTATTTGAAAGCTATTACGGATATTTGATAAGTAACAATCAAATGACAAAAATCAAATGGTACTCAAATTTTGTGTGTTTTATAAAAAAGAGACAGTTTCCTTGCGTAAATCCCTTCCAGGTTTTCGAATGCGTGGAGTATTATTTTCCGGGTGTTTCATTTGCTGATATTTCGACGCGATGCGTAGGCGTAACACGCCGAGGCTATCAGCGACAGATAAAAACTTATTCGACGAACGTGAGCCACGCAAACGAAAACAGAGCGGGAGAATTATAGGTAGCATTGTCACGCGGTGCATCGCAAGAAAGAAGATAAATCTCATTGGAAAATCTCATTGGTGAAACGCCCGTGGCCGATTGTCCGATGCCAATTGGGTTAAGATCTGAATAGCATAAAGTCGCTGGCGCTGCGCCTAATAATCGGTTATTAATGAGCACTAAGAGCGGCGTGCATGAGCTGCTCGCTTTTTCCTTCTAACTTCATGAGATGCGAAATGTCACGGAAATTACGTTTTGGGCTATCGTTTTACATTTCACTCTTGTAAACCGGTGAATTTCTTTCGTTATATAATACAAATACATATAGGTGTTTACTCATGTATGTACTCTTAATGGCGTAAAACTTACTTCTACACTGTAATTTATTTACTTTTATATTATAAAATTTATTTAAATTTCAGTTAATGCTAGCGTTATAATTTTAACTGTAATTTCCTTCTGCTAGCAAAACTTGATTTCTTTACTACACAATTTTCTTCTGTCAATTGATCTTCAATACGATATAACAAATGTAACATATATGTTTGTCCTATATGAAAATATTAGCAATATGTGACAAAAACTACGTGACAGATCTTTGTTCCATGGTAATCACTACCAATGAAAAAAATTTTAGCAACGTACATGAACATTATGTCTGATGTAGCGCCGCTGCATGTCATTATCTCATTATTCGCTACATTATTATTATTATTATTATTATTATTATTATTATTATTATTATTATTATTATTACTGCCGGGAACGTCAATGAACCTGTATGCGATTAAAATTATCATATAACTTTCGAATTTGATGATTTCATCTGGCTAACTATAGGGCGCCGTTCGGCCGTTCGGCCGTGCTTCTGCGAAAATGAATTTTATTGCTTGTTCGCTCCACATAAAATTACGAGAATGTCGTTTAAATTGGATTCTCCTTATCGTGCGTAACGGCGACGGTGCGTGCAAGGAGAGCAGGTGCGCCGCGATGCGTGGCCTTACACACATTGGGCGGATAATTTCCGTTTCTTGTTGTCAGACTAGGAATCACTCTTGCGATCCCTATTTATAATAATTTACAAGATCATTTAAATTCCATATGCGCCGTCATGATCTCGGGATGCTCATTTAACGGCTATCGTTATTTTATTTTATTTTATTTTTTTTTTCCTTCACCGCACACGGTGTAGATCCTGCCCGTGCAGACAAGGAGGAATTGAAGATAATCCTGCGGGTTATCTTCAATTCTCAAAAAAACTTCCGTTGCGCTTGTTGCACGTTGATATCGCATTACGATATGATAATCCTTTCAGCATGAAGTATAGAATTGAAATATTCGATATTCTTCCATAGATCTTAAATTTAAAGATTGCTATGTTATAAAAGATATATTTCTGATTAACCTCCAAGGTATTTCTGGTTGTGCCGGTGAATGAAAAAAAATTCTAACGTTTCGACTCGAAGCGAGTTTAACTTCATTACTATTGTTGTTCTCACATACGCGGCATGCGTGCCTCATTTTTTTTTTTTCACCGATGTACAATCCCCGCGGTGCAATTATCGACGCTAATAGGAACGCGCTCGCGGTCTCTCTAGGATGAGCGCTGCATCCTCTCGGCTATCGCTATCGACCGCTTTTAATTGGACGAAATTACAAGGTGCGTAATGCACGGGCAGAGCGTAGAGGCGGCTCACGGGCACGCGAGAGAGGTTGCACTCTGCCTTCGGATACAATATACGATCGTGTTCCGTACCGCCGCCGCGCTTCGACCTGAAATATCGTGCTTTACCGTTAAGCGAGCAGAGACGGTTAATTATCCCGGTTTAAGACGGAGGTGAAAAGCTGCAGTCGCCGCGTAGTATTCGTTCGGCCGCGAGACGTCGCTCGATCCAACGGTCGGCGACGTCAAAAATACCATAGTGATCTAGCGGACAGCTGACTCGAACGTTCAGAGGGCCCCGAAATTATGATACCAGAAAGGATCTCCCCTAAAACTCGTGAACTCCAATCTAGAAATAATGCGAGCTGAATAGGATAAAAGGAAGACGTCTGTCCGCCTGCGTGCCCACAAATAGCACAATACTTCGTAACTGCTACGAAGCTGAAGAAAGAAGAGGAAAGGAAAGAAAAACGAGAGAAAGCAGCTATCGTGAACGTCTGAATATAGAAAAAAAACGCTGTTTGCTTCCTCCAACTTACTACATTCGTACAATTTCATTTGAATCACGCATATTATAAGAGCACACAATGGCCCCTGTGTAGCAGCACCTACCGCGTTTCAATTGAATCGCGCAAAGCCCGACTTATCGCTATTCTTTACGTCTTCCCACGCGTATCTTTTACGATAATTCGCGAGAACGCATAAACGTGTGATTCTTATGATAATGCGCAAAAGACATATAAAGCGTTCTTTCTTCCGTTACAAATTAAATGCTCTCAAGGAATTACAATTTTTATGTTCTATTACGGAATAAATAATAAATCAAGATTATTATGTAATTTTCATCTCATAAATTTTAAGACTGAAGTATTGCAACTATTTTAAAATATATTTGTTTAATTTTTAGGCGCTAATACATAGTTGTATAACACATAGTTGTATAACAAAGTATAACAAAGAATCAAAGCATTCTTCTTAAAAATATTTCTTAACAAATTATGACTCTAAATGGAAAGATATTAAAATTAATATTGAGTTTGTGAATCGGGTGTTGGAAAAATAAGAAAGAATTATATTTCCTCTTTTTGGATACATCATGGTCAGGATGATCTGTTCTTGGCTGCATGCAGGCACAAACTGACTCTTTTGCGCCGAATCGTCTAATACTCGCTCGTATTGTCAAAAGGAATGTCAAAAGGAAGGCCACGTATCGTTTCGATACAAGACCAACGCTTATTCGGGTTATTCGAAATAAAACCAAAATATACCGGGTGAGATCGCATTATACGACTCAAATTACAACAACAAGTTTATATTTTTCACAGCTTAAAATACAATTTTAAGAGAAAATTTCATTTTTTTAAATTTCCGACAAAAAATTTTTACTTATTGTTGTTTGTATCACAGTATGAAAAAATATAAACGGTTTCTTCACTTTTTTAATATAATGTAAAAATATAAAAATATGGTTGACTTTATAATTATTCACAGCGCTGTATTCTTTTTGGACCGATACGAGATCAGTGTCGACAGCGAGAGATCAGTTACGGAGAAATGGCGGGATGACGGGAAGTCGACATCGCGTCGAGGATTTACCGATCATACCGGGGCGAGTATCGATTACGTTCTCTCGTGGGTGCAGGAACGAAGGAGCCGTCACGGCACCCATTCTTGCGTCAGATTAAAATGTTTTTGCGCCCTATTCGAAATAAGAAAACGCGCACGGAACCGACAGCGCTGACCGTGTCTTTCTCCTCGGGGGATCGGGCCGACTGCCGGATTAGTATCACACTCGCGACTGCCTGATGGGAATTAACGACGACGGCGATCGTATCGCGTTGAATCGATTCCCACGAAACGTAGTCTTCCACTCTTCATCCTTTGGCGTCGGCCCCGTGATCGCGAGATAAAGCTTACACGCACTCGGATACGTGACAAAGTAATTAAGCTTTCGGACAAAAGTTATATACATTGAAGAAAATCGCGTCTCATCTCGACAGATCGGGCGGATCCTCCTTGAAAATGATCGGCGTTATAAATCGAGGACTGGATTATCCCTCGAGATTTAATCCGCTGCTAATATGTCTACGTAATTCCGCGCTAAAAGCTGAACATATATCAATGGAATTATTTCAGAGCAAATAATGTTAAATCTGCACTTTTCATTCAAGGTTTATTTTGAGCAGTAATTTTTTTAATTGTGTATTTCTACTTTTCATAAATTTTTTGCCAATTTACTCACCGTTCATTCGTCGTTAAGCGCAGATAAATTATCATACGCCTATTGAGAAATTCGCCGCTCGTAGAAACCGACGCGTGCCGATTGGACGTGGAAATCGGCATATCAGTGAAATTCGTCGCGCCTCGATCGATTTCGCCAGCCGCGCGTAAAGGCGTGGGTGTCATTCCGGATTTTTCGCGGGGACCGGTTTCAAAATACGGTGCCTGCGGCGCAGTTTCCTGTTGATTCCATGCCGCGCGTGTGCCGACAGCATTTTGCCTCGAGGATAGTCAACTATCGAGTCTCTTTGACATCGGTTGTGTCTATGTCTATTATGCGACGTATAAACTCGACATAACTACGCGACGCTAATCAGCGTGACAATACGTAATCGATATATATATATATATATATATATATATATATATATATATATGTATATATAGCAGGGTGCGGCAAAATCTATCAATCGTCATTTCAAGTGCCGTACCTCGATCGTCCGAAAGAAACCTGCAATATCTGCGGATAAATTAACTTTTCTCGAAAAACAAATAAATTTGCAAGGTAGCAGGTGCGCTTTGGTAATAAAAAATTTTATAACTCGTATACTTCAAACTGTCTTTTTTCTGCGAGATCGAAGCTACGATAGACGTAAAGGAACAGTAGCTTAAAGAAAAATAATGAAAGTTTGAAGTGACCTCGTGACCACCTGTTCGAAGTGACAGCTGATAGAGCTGATCGCGCTTATCGATCTCGCGCCAAGAAAGGGGTTTTTCACGCTTCGATCTGTTGTTAATTGAAATTACGACACCTCCGAGCGCGTTTGCGCGGCCAGTGTCTGCGTGACATTTGACGCGCGGGACAAAACCGGCGACGCATAAAGCCGTCCCCCGTGCGTGGCTGTATGTGCGCGCTTGTGACACGGCGACGGTGCGTAAATCAGTACGTAAATCGGTGGTGGAATTAAGAGACACGGTTTGAGATGTGCATACACGCGCCCGCGGAAGCACGTATACACGCGCACGCATGCACGCTGCGGGCTGTCCGCCCTTTCGCGCGGCCGGGCCCACATAGGTAACTTATGCGGGCCGCGAGGTAAAGGCTTTAGCCGCGAGCGCGGAGCCGAGCTATTTTCATTTTTGCCGCGAGCGATCTAGGCGCAAAAAACGGACACGCCAGACAATCGCTCGCGCCCACGCCCGGTGAACGCGAACGTAACTGGCGCGACTCGCTCGCAATCCGTGTCCTTTGTGCGGCTTATCAGGCAAGGGACGATAATGAACTATCGATCATTAGTCATCGATATTTAATTCTTTTTAAATATTATCAATAAATTTAAATATTAATAAATATTTTTTTAAGTACAAGATATCAATTGCAAGTAATAATAAAGCAAGTAATAGTAAAGAGTAGCGATATCCTTTGTGCGGCTTATCGGGAAAGAGACGATAATAAACCATCGATCATATTTAATTTTTTTTATAAATATATTATAAATATTTTTTTAAATATAAGATATCAATTGCAGTAATGAGTGGCGATGTTGAATTCATGATCGTGGATTGAGGATGGTAAAAGGTACTGTCGTTCACCACGTATGTAAATAGCCAGGAACTTTCGCATAGATCTATCTGTCATCTCGCTATCAAACTAGGACTTTCACGCGAGACCTTTCCAGCGAGTCAATTCGCGACACTTCCGCGTCGAGTAAACGAAGGAACGTGTAATCGCGAGAACGTATACATGCGCTCTCGGGGTACCCGGATAATTTGCGATTATGATCGGCGGCGTGTGTTACCTCTTCGCGAAGAAGCACGATTCGCACCGAAAGAGCGCCCCGATGGTACCGAATGGTGTCGAAGGACAGGATCGTATCGTATCGCGGAACATGTGTTTAGCGGCATTTTATTATTGTAACGCGGCTGGGCGTCGAATGTGCAAATAAGAGTTCTTTGCGGCTCATCTCTTCGTTTATTTGGCGTGGAAACGCGCGCCGATCTTCGATTTTATTTCGCCATTGTTGACGTTTTTCTGCATGCATTTCTACAAAGTTCTCAGAAACTCATAAACACGTACTTTAATACGGAGAATTCAAATTAAGAAAAAAAACATAGTGACGATCTCAGAGTGGTGACCATTTTAACCACTCTTGAATTCGTACCTTGCATTAATGATGAAATAATGATGAAAACTGATACTGTCGATTTATATGAATGTGTTGAAAAAGGAGTACTCTTTCACTAATTGTATATAATTCTACGCGATGAAAAGATCAATTAAAAACTCATTGCTCCCGCTTTCCTCTTTCGCTGTCGAGATCGCTTCTCGCACATACGATACGCGACCACGTGTAAAGATAACACAATAATGACATGATTGATTTGCTACTCGAGAGAACAGGCTGCGAATACGATGCCAGAACGATGTCGTAAAAGATTGTTACCCTGCACAATACCGATTTTTCTTTACGCCGCGCGCGCGCGATTATTATCTCTCTTTTTCAACGTCACCGCGCGTGAACTATCATTTAGCGCAATAATCGATTAATATTATTATTATCGTGCCGCTTTACAGGCGCCGTTTCGCGACAGCGAGATGTCGGGTGCGCCCCGTAAAAGTTATTAAGCGCAAATAGCAGTGCGGCGCGGTCCATGAAGCAGGTGGCGATTTCTCTTGTGAATTATATGCGCAACGAAAATACGCTATTTACGCTATATTCGATATAGTTCTCGATTAACCGGGATCATAAATAACGTCAAACGGGTCGAACGGAAGGAAAGGTGGACTGCATAAGAGGGGTTGTGAATCTATCACTCGCTTAAAAAAATGTGGAAATCGTAGCGTAGAGACCGGCCTCGTGTCTTTCATAATCGGGACAAAGAGACATATCTGCTTGTCTTTTGCTTTCGACGAAACCACATGTTGTGTGATATTTATTGTATATATATTATATAGATATATGCTAATGCAGACTACACTTTGGCACACAATCTCGTAGATTGTTAACTCTCTTACTTGTCTAAATGATAATGAACTTAATAAATACTAACGAACTTGTAATCAAGCGCGACGCTGATGTAAAGTCCGATGTAAAATATATGCGTATGATTAAGAACGCAGCTATGTATGATGCTAAATGATGGGACGCAGATAGATAATCTTGTAAATTTCTCTCTTTAATGTTGGATATCACGTGCAACTCTTGTCGTATAATTAGACGAGGGACTACGCCACGAATAATTGCACTTCCGCCGGCTACATTTCAAGGGGAAATATAAGAACAAATTTGAGCGTTGAAATTTTTGCAAATTGCGCGGCCGAGGCAGCTTAGGAGGCATGCCGGGCTCGCATGCGAATTAAATTGGGAATAATTAATATTGCAAAATTCGATAAGCACCACCGGCACTCGGGAGGGCGGGCATCTCGAGAGAGAGAGAGAGAGCGAGGGAAAATAATATATCAGAAGCGTGCGGCTACTGGGGCTTGATCTTGGCTGCGACGCCCCAAGGGTATCGGGAATGGTATTCGGTGTACCCGAGAGGCAGGTAGGTGCGCATCGTTCGACGGGGGTATCATCAGCTCGGTGGACAAGCTAGTGTACGAGCGACCTTCGTTATATACCAGGTGCACTCGCGCACTCATCCCACGCTGTGCGAACGCGACACGAGGAAGATGAGGGAGCGTACGGCGAGATCTCGTAATCGCAAACTCGTTCGCGTATTAATGATACCCCTTTGCCCCACGTCTCTTTTCATGCTTTTTTACTTAATATTTTCATTCGCATAATCCTTGAATTGGATTTGAATTGACAATTCTCTTTCGCAAAGGTTTAAATTAAATTACCCCTTTTCGAACTTAGTAAAGATTAAATGTCTCACCTTGACGAACGTCGTCTACCTTTCGACGAGGCGAATGTGTTACGAGGGGAACGCGCGAGATTTTTCGATAAATAAATCCGGAAATGATAAGGCAGGGGCGACTGAAAACGGCGGTAGAAATTACCCTGAAAGAAATTACAGTGTCGAAGGGCTCGGGAGCCGTTGAGGAGGAAGAAACTTAAGGTTAGATGGAGACGGAAGAGAAAGATGCGGCGAGATACGAAAGAGGGGTCGCGAAAGGGGCGCACGGAGGGACGAGAGGGGGGGGGGGCAGACTTACGCTGATAAACACGTGTAGCTTTTAGCGAGGCATCCTGAAGATTGTATCTGCCGTAAAATATGCCCCCAGGAGACAATATTAACTGCTTCGTGCTTCTGCAGCTATCTCTGCCTTTCGCGCGCGCCTCCCCCTCGGCCCCTCGCGTTCCCCGTTGAGATGCGTTGCCTCGCCAGCCGAAAAGGATCCACCCTAATGAACTGCGCACGCTTGCAACACAACGCGCAATATTCTACCAAATGCTTCTCGTCGGCCATTCTCCCACCGTCGAGTGGCTCGGTGCTGAGTTATCGCCCGTCCGAATTCTTCGCGGCAACTCGCCGGTAATTAAGCGCATTTAATTATTATTATTTTTTACATGCGGGTGGCAAACCCATGTCCGCTTTATGGACCCGCGCATGCCTTTGACCAGCCTTCGCTGAAAACGAACGTGAGTAGCTTTGATTCAGGGGAACACCGTGTCGTAGAGAATCCGAATAAGATATTCTTTAAATATATAGCTGCTAAAAAAAATTTACAATGAACTGCAATTCTTTTCCTTTCTCTAACAACAAAATGGAATTATCCAAAAACTATTTGCAAAATTGGTATAAAACTCATTTTCAACATTTTCGATTTATTGAGTCTTATTTTCCATGGCATGACGTTTATTTATGCTAATTAGTATGTAGATATTATCTATGCACATAAAGATATTGCAACAGATTAAAGATGGCCGTTTAGAGCTTCCTTATCATCAACCGTTGACAGCATATATCTTGAAGCATGAAGTGCATGGTAATGCGAAAAAGAAAAAAAAGAAGGACTCAAACGAAGCTGCATCAAAAAAGCGCATCATGAGATAAGAAGGTTTCTGCCACATTGAAATAAAAAGTGAACACGACAGCGGCGTACCAATGTCTCCTGCCGATTCTTACCGATGATTACGTACCAAAGTGAGACCTTATCGAGGTTCTGCGACATTCATTTCCTAACAAAGTTGTTACTGAAAGAGGACAGCTTCGCTCGACATCATTCTCTCGTAATAGGATAGTAAATTAATGAAAGATGCTAAACAAGATAAACTTAGCCAAGCGTTAAAATTTTGTATTTGTCAAGATAAAAATATGGCATTACAAAAAAACATTGTTTTATTTTACAAAATTAGTTAAAAGCAGAGGAAACATAAAAATATACTGACGTGCACACACACACACGCACACACGTTATCATACATACACACACACAACACACACAAAACACACACACACACACAACACAACACACACACACACACACACACACACATTTACGATTATAAAATACATCATTAAATATGCTTGAAAATTATTTTTGATAAAGATATTTAATTTCTACATTTTAGATAAAGATTGAATAATAAATTAAATTTCGAGGAAATCCTGGAATTTAGTCAAAAACAAACTCCGCGCTATGTTAAAACAAGCAAGCGGTGCATTAATAAGTCGATTCATCTATGGAATCAACGATTCATCTATGGAATTTTCAGTACGTACCGATGAGTTACGGACACGTCCCGCTTTACTAATGTCATTACGGAACGTCGCCATAAGTTTCTTTCCCATCGTTCCCCGGAGAATGCCAGCTGATTACGCATCCTGATACTGAACCCGGTAGCGCGGCGCCGCGCCGTAGGACTCTGGCTCGAAAATATTCGTCGTCCTGCGCGAGTGAAAAATAATCGCGGCGAAATTACCACCTCGAACAAACCAGGATCAGGACCTTAACGGCCCTTAACCGTTACGACGCGATTTTTTGCACCTCGGGAACGGCGATTCCCGCGTTTTATTGCCAACCAGTCGCGTAACTTTCTCGCCCGAGGGATCCGATATTGCTGAGACTTGCTTTTGTGTCCATACGCGGATATCGGCAGCGCGATAAGAATGGAAATTAACCAGTTTATTACTAAGACATAATATAGAATCGCGAAATTATCTAAATTAATAGAGGCTTTCAAAAGGTTGCTTCTTTCGTATAATAGAAAGTTAATACGCAGGATATGAAGTTAACTTTGGTAGTTAAGTGATTAGATGTAAAATTTATGTCATTGTTTTCTATTTTTTTTCCTGTAATTTTTGGAAATTAATGTCTAGAGGACGATACCACAGACCGATAGAATGATTTAGAAATAGCAAGTCTTATATTCCTGTAAACTGCACGAAGCAGGCAATTTCTGAACGCGGTTAAAGAGGGAATCGTTCAATGGCTATAAAGGTACGAATTAAAGTTCTTTCTGCGCTTTTTATATCGTCAATTCATCCTCGAATAGCAGGTGGAGGCGGATACTAAGTTCACGTGCAACACATTTAAAGCTTTTCCTTATAGATGATAAGAAAAGAGAAGATGAAAGAAGACAAAGAAAATAAAAGAAACCGATAAAAAATGAGAAAAAGGACACATGCAGAAGAAGAGGAAGATAGAGAAAAGTGAAAGAAAGAAAACGGAAAGAAATTAAACAGAAAATAGAAGAAAAAGAGATGAGAACTTTATAAATACAAATATATTGCAAAGTAATATAGATTTTTATATATTTATAAATGAAAATAAGTTTTGCAGAATATTGTGCGATGTGCAAGCACACGAACAATATTCTGCAAATATTAAACAAGTTAAATTGTTATGTCATATTTGAGGATTTATGCAATATTTATGCAATATTGTGCGATGTGCAAGCACACGAACAATATTCTGCAATCTCTCCTGTCGTCCTCCTGGAGGACGACAGGAAAGATTGCATCAAGCATGACTCAAGAATACAAGAAACATATTAAAAAGAAGTAAAGTATTTAATAAATATAAATTATCTTTTAAAATAAAATTTTTAGTGAAGATTTATCTCAAGACAATAAATAAAAATATAATGATGTTTTCAAGATAGATCAAAATCTAGAACGAAATCTTATTTTTTTCGAATCGATGCGAGTAATTGTAATTGTTTGAAGCTTTCGTTGAAGAGGCCTTGTAGGTATCATTAACAGCCTCACAGCTTAAGATACCTATATAACTGACACCCACCTTTGCGCTACCCACTCGCTCTTCATCTACGCTACATTGTGTAACCATGAGGAAACAGTAGTATCATAAATATCTTCGATAGTTTAAAGTGACCGAGTAGACGTCCTGCTGTGACGAGCTACACGGCGAGAAGGGACATCAAATTTTCAGGATAGATCATAAACTGCAGACGCTAACAGTAAGAAATAAGTCCTAACGAGTTCTCGGACAATGACTTCTCTCATCTTCGCAACTTAAAAGGTTGTAAATCCTGGCGATGATATTTTTCGAGGAAATATCATTGATATTAGACTTTCTCAGTTAAGCCGAAACCTGTTCTCAACGCAAATTTTATTCCGTTAATGATATTTCATCAATGCAACAGAAATGTCATAAATGTCAATTATTCGAGTCTGGTTTACATAAAATTTATTATGTACATGCTGTGTTATATAAAATAATTAATTATTAATAATATAATTATATGTGACTATATTTACATTTTATATATATTAATTTTAAATCATAGCGCGACAATCGTCATCTTTTCAATTGTCATCTAGATAATAATGTTATCTTTACGGATCTGTCACCTATATATATTAGTATTTTATTTACGAAGATATAATTAATGTAATATCATGATTCTCACCAAGACAACTACGGATATATTTCATTATTCTATGTGATTTTTATTTGCAAAGTTGTGATAATCCTATGTATGGTGACATCATTTCCTCGTTATCAATGAATTCTGCGATGACCAATCACTTTTCTTCATATAGTATATTATATAACATCAACAATATTATATAATAAAAGTATAAAATTCATACATTTTATACATAGGACAATTATTCTTCACAAAAATGTTGTTTTTATATGTTTAATATTTTAATAAATTTTATTTTCATTAATTTTTTTCTTTTTATCTAAACATACGCAAAGCTTATATATTTAAATAAATATATAAGCTTATATATATAAATAAATATATAAACATATAATTTTTTATTTCTTATTTACTTTAGAATTTTTTTATTTAACAATTACATTTAATGTTGCATATATCCTAAGATATTTCCTAAGTGATACACGTAAAAATATAATTTACCTCTTGTATACAATTATTCTCATTGACCGATTGATAAACTGATAGTTATATAATTACGTCAAAAGTTAAAGAAAAATAATATGTGTAATTTCAAACGCCATTTATGTTTGCTCGAATTCAAGCGATGTTCTTATCCGTCGCTCTATCAACTTTAGATGTGTACAATCTGTATAGACAAGGCAAAAGAGGCGAGGCAGCTGCCCTCGAAGATGCGTTGTAGCTCCTGTAGGTGCAGCAACTCTCATTCGGATCTGAAGAAACAAGTAGTCTCAGGAAATCGCGACTGTGCCGTCGATGGCACGCGTAGCAACATGTTGCAAAATGCAACAAATGAAAGCGTGATTGCGGAAGAGTCGATGATATTCTCGTATAAGGTAATCCTTAATCTTCTCGAGAACATAATCTTTAATATAATCTTCATTAGTAATCTTCAACAGAATTTTCAAAATAATACATAATAAATAATGGCGTTTTAGCTTTTAAATGTAATTTTTAAAGATTATAATAATCAGTTATGTGTATTCGGATAATTATAGATGGAGAAGTTTAAAAAAATACATGTTTGATTCAACACGTAAAATACGTGATTAATAATAAAGTCAATAGCACATTTCTTGAAAACGCAGTTTTTAAATAACATAAAATACTTTTTAGAAATATTCTCTTTTACTTTATTATATCACAATTTATTCCTTTGAATAAATGTCTTTTTGTGAATAAACGCGTTCATAAGAGACCGCTTTAATTTATTGTAATTTTATTGTAAATTTATTGTAATTTTACGAGTTATAGGAATCCCTTCCGTTCACGCAAGCTGTCACTCTCATGTTGATCTGCAGAATCTTGACAGGTGTGCCGTGTGAAAATCACGATGATTGGGTGCAATTATCCTAGCGATCCAATTATGATTGTGGAGCTATGCTAACATATAAGACACTTATTCAGCCATGAAAACGTTTCTAACTGCACGATCTTCGCTGTCGTATAACCATCGATTTATAATGAAAAAGCGAATCAATTCTGTAATTTCCACGTAATTTCATATTAATAAATATGTCCTGCTGTCGTTTATATGAACGTAAAGACGTGTTCCTACCATATCCTATTACTCGATTTTATTGCCGTGCTTTTTATCGCTTTGTAATTTTATTACCTATCAAAAACGCAGTTTTCATCGATTCCGCGTATTTCCGGAATCGTAACCCATGGGGTTTTAGCGATCTCGTCGTTTCGCATTATCGATTTACGAGATCTTACAAAAGAAGCTCGCATGAGAACCACGATGATTGGACCCAATTACAGGTGGCGCGGGAGTGTTCAGGATGTTCTTCAGTGTCTTCGAGCCATCCTCGCCTTTCATTTTGCTCTCTCTCTCTCTCTCTCTCTCTCTCTCTCTCTCTCTCTCTCTCTCTCTCTCTCTCTCTCTCTCTCTCTCTCTCTCTCTCTCTCTCTCTCTCTCTCTCTCTCTCTCTCTCTCTCTCTCTCTCTCTCTCTCTCTCTCTCTCTCTCTCTCTCTCTCTCTCTCTCTCTCTCTCTGTCTCTCTCTCTCTCTCTCTCTCTCTCTCTCTCTCTCTTTCTCTCCCCCCCCTCCCTCCCTTCACCTTCCTCCACGTTTCCCCTTTCCGTCCACGGGAGTCGGCACAAGATCCGCCTATGTTGGGTACAAGCCTGCGTGTTTCTTGGCAGGTGTATACACGCATTTTCCTCCCCCCTTTCCCTCTGTGCCGGTCCGTAGCACCGCCGCCACTTTCATTCGCGTCTCTCTCCACCCGCCCGCACCCAAAGGAAATTAAACCCCACTTAACTCGCTGATTATCGTTGTCACGTACGACCGTCGTGTTACGCGGCGAGTGGAGAACGAACCGCGTGTTCGCTCTCCCTCTCTCTTTTTCTCTCTCGAACGCGACGCAAAAACCCCGCCCGGAGAGAAGGGGATGCGAAAAAAACGAGAGGAAAACGCGTTGGTGGGGGAGGCCAAGCAGGTTCGCGCAAAGAGGAGAACGAACGGTGAGGAGGATGACCGAAGACTCGCTCTCCGTGTGTGCAATTGAATTTCAATTTCGCGTTCGACATCGACGCGATGCCGCGCAGTAATCTCGAGGTCAATGCGTTTCATAGGACGTTCCACGTTCCTTCGACGGCGTCGATGCTATCTCGGTTTGTGATAGTTAGACCCGCATGATAAGCGCATAAATTTAAAACACATTTAACGGTAATGAAAAAAAAATTACTAAAATATAGGGGATGCGTCTTTTCATTAATAAATTTAAGTCTCCACAATAACGATTTGTCATTTCATAAATCGATACCAAAGTAATTTCGTCATGTCAAAGGAAGAAAAGGGCTGAAGATTATTACTTGAGGATTGCACTTATAGACAGACACTTGTCGAGTTCGTTACAAAAGAGGTTTACCATCAATTCACGTCATTAATATAAGCTGTAGATTAATATATTGCAACGGTTACTTCGCAATAAAGAATTATATAAAATATTGCGCAAATGTTACGTTACGTTACCTTCAAGTCCGCTTGCAGAAGCGTGTAAGATTAAATCATAAACGCACGCAAAATTATCCAGGTAGCCCGCAAATTAGATATTAGATTGTATTCAATGGGACTATTCGAAGCCATGGCGTGTAAATTATACGATTATATCGTCTCGTACGGGCGTTTTCTTGTTCCGGTACGTGTCCGTTGGTCAAACGTGTTCCGCGCGTAGACAACGTCTGGCGGTAAATGCGCCAATTACCGCGGGATAAGTCGACACACGCTGGAATTGAAATTCAACTTTGTAGAAAGGAAGACAGATTGCGGGGTTTCAGCCGCGCGAGGTCACGTCTCTCTCGGCCTGCGCCTGGCTTCGACTCGTTTCGAAGGCCGTTCCATCGCCGTTTGGCCACGGCTAACGAGATGTGACAGGATAATTTGATATTCGGAAGAAAAATGTAATTTAAAAATGACGCGAACGTCTCCGTATTTTCGTCGTTCATTCTCTCCCCCTTCCTCCATTCCCTTAGACAGAAGGAACTCCGCGAGTCTTCTTTCGAATATTCCGCCCAACGCGTGGATAAGTTCGGAAATTAAAATTATCACTTAAAAACTGAATTTATTCCTGTGAATATGTAGAAAGTAAATATTTCATAAATATTTTATATCGTAGCGTGTAACTCTGACACTGAATTCGTGCTCGGAAAAGAACTCGGCGCGCCGAGGGAAGCCACCGCCGCGTCCGTGCAATTATCTCGTAATTAAAGTTTCCTCTTTCTCGCGTTGAAGGCGGAGGAGGGGAGGGGAGGGGAAAGGTTGATAGACGATGGCGCACGGCGAACAAAGGGACAGACGGACGGAGAAGCGAACGTATCAGAGGTAGATTTTGCCATAATGAATTCCACCCTCAATGGGTAATCACTGGCCTCGCGCTCGATTATCCGTCTCTTCCTCGCGATAGCGGCGACGCGGGGAAAGAAGGGAGGGAAAGTAGAGGAACGACCGAAGGGTAGCACTGATGATTCGGGGGCCCCGGTGGAGTGGCACTTAAAGCCCTCTATACGTGCCTCGGATGATACCCTACAAGGTAGCGGAGGCACTCGACGCTGCCGGCGTGGTAATGTTTTAGTGCACGGAGAGGCGGAGGCGCGCTCTGGTAGTTAGGTTCGCCTTCACCGACCGTCGTGTTACCTCGCTGTATATATTCCGTCGTCGAACCTGGACGCTGCCGTTGCTGCTGCTGCTGCTGCTGCTGCTGCCGCTGTTGTTGTTGGTGCCGGCGCGGTGCATCGAGGGGGGGCAACGTGCACGCTATCATTAGGAGAAGCAAGAACGGGGGGAGGAAGGCAAAAGGATGGATGAGATGGACGTACCCCTTCTCCGCCTCCTGCTCTTCTTTCATCTCTTCTTTCCGTCTCCCTTTCTCTTTCTCTCTTTCTCTCTCTCTCTCTCTTTCTCTTTCATTCGCTCTTCGAATCGCTCTCGATTCTGCACTCTTCTCCCGAACCTCTTTCGAGTCTTATACTCCGCCAGAGAGTGGGAGGGAATGTCGGTAGCCGAGTCGCGCCTTGGGCTACGGCCCTCTTATATGTAGAGCAACCCTCTCCTCCCTCGCCTGTGCCTTCCTCTTCACCTCGTCCTTCGCGAGTCGTTCTTATTTCTTCGACCCGGTCCTTCCCCGAGGCTCGACGCGCTTCTTCTTCGTCGACGTTTACGCAGACCCGCTCGTAACGGAATCCCCTTCAGAATAGCAAAATACTCCGCTGCAAGATTGCCGAATTTTGTGGAGGATAATTACTTCAGGAATTACTAATATTACTTCTTGTTGCCGGCCGGATATTTACGTTATTCATTTTTTTATCTTACATTTATCTTCTTTTTACGTATCGCAATGAGTATCTTAATGGATATATTTTTTTGTGAAGACTAAATGTTTTATATTTCTTTGTATATTTATTAAAACAATTACTGTCGGAAATACAAGACTTTACATTTGCATTGTTAACAAGGCGTCAAAGGTGTTTCTCGACGAGCTTCCATAGTTGTGTTTCGCGTCAATGCACGGCTCCTATAAAGTTTTTTACCGATGCCCAACGAGGTCCAGATGTGTAGGACCTAATATACCGGCCGTTCAGTCGAGCAGGCTGCCGCGGCACATCGCGAAAACAGTAAAACCAAGATAATACCGGCGAATTGATGACGGCGCGAAGAGGCAGATATCCCGTTTTAAAGCGTCGTTTGCATATTGTGCGCCTCGAGGCGGCGCGTTTTTGGCCGCGCCGGTAACGGTGGCCTGCCACTTTCCACTTGGCTATTTCTTCCTCCTTACTCGCCTCTTTCTCGATGTGGCTCTCCCCGCCTTCCTCCCGCTTCACCAACTTCCCTCGAACGAGTGTACGTATGCGCCACGAAGAGAGAATTATTCCTCATCACCGATCCCCCTACAGCGAGCGATCTGCGAGGGATAGCGGGGAGCTCGGCTGAGACTTGCTCGATCATTCTCGATCACGCATACCGGATCGCCGCCGCTCATTCTGCCTCTCCCGATCACCCGAGGGCGATCCCCGGTCATTCACGCGATTTCCATTCATCCGGCGAGAAGCCTACTCGCGCATCGAGAATCTCCCAGAAGCTGGATACCGTAGCAATTCCGCGAAAACACAAGCCGCCATCTTGCAATCTTACAGCGAATATCAGAAGCGTAAAAATTAGAAAGTCAATTTCTTTTTTTGAAAGAAAGTACAGTAAAACTAAAAGTGAATCTAATTGATACTGCGTTCTATATGTATCTTATTTTGTTGATTTGTAATGGTCAACGTTTAAAATATATTCAAAAGTCGTCTTATTTAAGCTTGTTTTATATATCTTTATCGTTACATTTTTTCATTCCACGTGGTAAAACAAATGTTATGAGTATCAGCCACAAATTCGTAAGAGCCACATCTCGTAAAGCGCTTCTAAATGTTATTTCTAGAACGTTAGCCTGATTCTTTTAGTTTTTGCCGTTGGTTGATGGGGCTTTAAACGTTGCGAAGCGGAAGATCGGCGTAAGAAAAATCGGCCGTCTCTTAACGACCGTCAACCCCTCTCGATGTCGAAAACGTACGAGCGGGCGTGGCGCAAAGCAATTTGGGGAAAACATAATTTAGCGGGCGTGGCAATACCGCGCGCAAGGTGCAACGAAAATGAGATTTTTTATCATACGTCATCGCAATGCATGTGAGCACCCACTCTCTCTCCTTGCACGTCGACCTCTTGGCATTACTTCCTCGTACGTAGTACTTTAATAGTGAGACATGTTTTGAATAAAAGAAGTTTTTGATTATTTTTTCATCACAATTTGTTCGTAAATTTAATTTTAAAATTATCACAGATTAATTTAATAACAAGTGTGATGCTATAATGTAATCAAAATACTTAAGAATAATACAATAAAAAGATTTACTTTCATCAATTACTATTAATTAACTTTTCATTTTATAATGACTATCGTTTGACCGTCGTTAATCGCATTAATCATATATGAATACGAGATAATATCGAAGATAAAGCTTTTGCAGAATTTCACGCTTCCAAGAAGAGGAAATCTGAAATTTTATTTCCATCAAAAAAACCCCATTTTCTTTAAATTTATTAAATAAATTCTTAATTTCTTATTATACAACTTCCTTCGTTTCATCTTTCTTTCCAAATTGCGATTTGATAATCTTTATGCGTTGTAACGAGACGCGAGAAGCTTTCGCTATTCTTCGTAAGAAGATCTCATATCTTCTGTTCCAGCTGCCACGCGAAATAATTGCAGCCCGTAATATAAAGCGCGAACTCCGCTCTTCCGTATCTTTATCGCTCGGTCTCTTCGTGCACACAAGTCCGAATGCTAAGTGCGAAATGTGCGAGTGGCCGCGCGACTCCACCTCGTAGTCGGACCTCGGCGAGGCGCGGAAGAGGATGAAAGATGCTTCGAAAGGAGAGAGACCGAACGGATTCGCGCTCAGTGGAGATATATCAATCCGAGTCTGTATGAATCTCGTTGACAGGCTTAAGGCTCGCGGCACGAACGAGTCTCGGACAGGTGCGATTCCCGTGACAGAGACGCGATGCGTACGTATGCGTGCGCGTGTGTGTGTATGTGTGTGGGTGTGTGTGTGTGTGTGTGTGTGTGTGTGTGTGTGTGTGTGTGTGTGGTGTGTGTGTGTGTGTGTGTGTGTGTGTGTGTGTGTGTGTGTGTGTGTGTGTGTGTGTGTGTCGTGTGCAATATTCGAGGCCCGGACGAGCATGTGTGCCGGTCGAATTAGGTGGAAAGGCAAACAAGACATACGCCTCCTTTATCGAACGATGGCTCGAGCAACGGCCATAATAATAAGTCGAGCTGTGAATCGAGATCTTTTTTCTCTTTGCATCTTGGACGAACATCTTCACGTTCGTTTCGCGGACGCCAGCGTAATTCTAATGTCTCATTCGAAGGAATGGCGTAAAAGTTGCGAATGTGAATTATTAATTTAAGGAATCCTTTTCTTATTAGAAAGAACGTTGCAAGCATTAAATTATTATATAATGTAAATTATTATATAATGTTTTTTAAATTTTTTTAAATTTTAATATATTTGAAAAATAGTATGATTAAAGAGTCTCTTTAATATCTATAATATAATTATATATATTGACATCATAAATAATAATGTTTAAATTCGTATGTCTTTTTTTACAGCATTACATTATATAAATTTTATTTTCAATGTTTTTATTACAAATTGATTATTTTTCCAGATACCAGTTAATCCTAAGTTTTATGTTACATTCGATAATAAGTTCACATTATAACATTTATTACGCGACGATAAGGAGATCATTGTAATCTGCAGAATGTTTTTTGCGTAGCATGCAATCTTCCTCATCCAGAGATCCAGATTTATCGCTGAAAGAAAAGAAGCACGCGTGTTTCTTACATGTCGCGATTGAACGTATAAATAAACGCAAAAACGAGAAAAAGCAGCGATACTTCTCTCGTAAACTCGCTTTCTATTCAATTGTAAAACGCAAAGGAGGTTTATGTTCAAAAGTGTTTATAAGAATAATCGTGTAAAAAATAATAGCAACTTCTTTGAAGTCAACGAGTGCTGAGAATTTTATACTATGTTAGAACGAACTTGTTTCAGAGTTTGAAATATCGTAATTATAGACGGCACGACATGCGAAATATGTTGTCAGACGATGTGTCGGACATGTTGATTTGTCCACGATAATATACTGTATTAATTGTACAGAGAAAGAAACGTACGTGATATACAAGATAATTATGCTTTCAATCGTAAATTTTAGAGAAATCGATGTCGCTCTCCATTAAATCAACCGTAAGATTTTTCTTTTAAGTATCCTTATCAAATGACACCGTCACTCTATCCGCCGCGTTAATAAAAACTATAAAGTCCATACAGATCTTCGTCTCTCATAACCACCTATAATCCCGGGTTAAGATATTTTGGTGTTAACGAATAACATCGTCGCACAATGTCCACAATGTCCAGAATTTAGCTCGCTCTGAAGAAACGGATCAGTGCAGATAGATGCAGATTGATAGGCAATTAATTCGATGCATCGCGAGCCCTTTATGATTCATTATTCGCGCCGATATTCCCTGACTATATCTCGCGATTTTCCTTCCGCTTGGCGATAAACAAACTTGGTGTCGTTTGACACGCGCGATTGACTGTGACATTTATCGGTAAGACATGAGCACGCGCACATATATCCGTACGTGTATGAACGCAATATGTAGATCGTTTCTGCGTTGTACGGGCTTTTACACACTCGCGCAATGCAAGGCGGCGGCTCGCCTCGACGATGTTGACGCTAATTAATGCCGAGTCGCTCATTTGCATGCATGGAAACGATTTTTACCGCTCGTACACGCTTATATCGCGCCGATATTAATTACAGGCGCTACGTATGTATTAATCGGCCGAGAGAGTCAGACAGAAAGAAGAGAGAGAGAGAGAGAGAGAGAGAGAGAGAGAGAGAGAGAGAGAGAGAGAGAGAGAGAGAGAGAGAGAGAGAGAGAGAGAGAGAGAGACATATACGACGAGAGGATCTCCGCGACAAGCTATAATGCATCACCGTGAGGTCGCATCAATCGGAATCAATCGACAGTTTTCCGTTTCTCGATCGTTTGTCACATGATGTGGAGCGTGAACGTCATCGCGTTAGGACCTAGCGAGCGATACCTACTTTGTTCAACATCCGTTGCAAGCTTGTGATATCGACCATCGATCGTTTCGGTACTCCTTCACGATCACTGTCAACGATCGATTGATAGGTGCCAAACAAGCTAGCGAAAATAATCTAATTGATAGAAATTAATCGATACACTAGAATCTTAAAACATGCAATATCACCGCAACATTATATCGATGCGCGATTTATCACTGTCATCGTAACGCATTTAATTAATCTTCGTTAAAAGACGTCAGATGTCTTGGTTCACGCAACGACTTACAGGCGGTTAGGTATCTAATGGCTAGAATCGAAAATTGAAAATCGTCCTTGCAACAGTGACTTGCTACGTTTATACACAGAATCGATTAATCATATTCGATTTCATATTCCTTCTTTCCTCAGATAAAGTAATTAACAATTTTTTTACAGACGTAGACGGAGCGTAATAAAAATTTTAATATTGATACTGCAACGTATATATTAGAGTGGCACAGTCACTGAGATTAAATATTTATCAGACGTTTATGAAACACAGTAAAACGCTTATATGCTCGCGTTAATGAAATGGCATAAACGCGAACTGTCCGGTGGCACAAAGATGTAAACAGCTGAGAGACGTTCAGTGGACGATGATATATGGCTTACGCTAAAGCAAGGTCGAGGTTCCAACAATATTTGGAACGAACGGGCGAGGGTGTTTACTATTTTCGTCGCAACGTGTCACCGTCTAATAATATACACTTTGATGTACTACACATCGTTCAGCATTTAATAAATCCACATGTAGCAGCTCGCCTTTCAAAGCGCCTTGGTTTGAAACCGAACTGAACTCTCGTTCATTTGCCGTGTGAGTCTGTTAACGCTTCATCCGAAGCAGGCGTCAAAAGTTTTAAAGACATTATGGTTAAAGAGAGATTTTATGACGAAACGTCAAATCAATAGATTATGTTTAAATATTTGTCGATTTTACCTTTATTAGATAAAATAATACAAATATTTATAAATAAAATAATATTTACATTTTTTTCACGCGTATACATTTCTCAATTTTATATTTTTATATTTCAAATTTTTGTAATTATTGTTTTCCAGTTAACACGTATATATAATTTGAATCAATAAATGTGCAGAAAATGAAAACTTTAACAATTTTATTTTACAATATGTAGGAAGTCTAATTTTGTATAAACAATTTGCACTTTAATTTTATGAAACAAAGCCCTATTTGTAATAATATATCTTAATACTCTCATTAATATAAATGTTAAATATCATATTATTATTCATGCATAATGCAAATAAAAATTTTTAAATGCAGTTTACGTCATTAAGAATCTCTGCTTTCCGTTGAAAGGAGAGTGCCAAATATCCGCCAAGTTTGTATTCAGCTCCGGTTGACGTGTGTAATAAGATCACGCATACTATCGCGACATGAGAAATCATGTAACTACGGAGGCGGCACAGCGTCAAAGGGCCGGCATGTTCGAATAATTTGATCGCCGGCGCCTTAATTGCCTTTAAGGCCTCGGCATGCGGGCGTGATTTCGTAATCGTAAGGGCGATACAACGATGACGGATGACTACAAACGATAAGCAGGTATCTTTTCTCAAAAAAAAGAAATAAAGCCATCTTTTAACAGCTTTGTTGATACGTGGGTTTTTATATTTATACAAAAATAAATATAAATATAAATGATCATATTTTTTTATATGCAAATGTCAACATCGGCAAATTTGTTTACTAAGGATTAGCTTACCAAAATATCTTCATTATAACGTGAAATTAATATCTCATTAACAGATTCTTCGTTTATATATTGTAAAGAATAAAGTGAAATGAAATATTTTTAATGAAAAATAACATTGCTTTTCTTGCTTCCAATCTAAAATGTATATGCACAATTTGATTAACAAAGAAAACATGAAACTATGTCTAATTCTGTTTAAAATTTTTATTAAATAGAACAATCTTGCTTTATAATTGTTCATCTTTGTCTCTCTATTCTTCTCTTTAAATATATATTTAAAAATATAAGCAAAAAAATTAAAAATTTATGTGCATTGTGTTGCACGTTTCCTTCCTTAAAATTAAATTATCGGACTAACTTTACGATGCATGATACAAATTATAACGCGCAAGGAAGTTCTACAGGAATAACAAATGAAATAACGACCGCGACTCTCATCCACGAATCAGGTTCTCGTGGCAAAATTTCTCAATTTATTATTTTACGTTTGTCTATTAACTTCCTCTCGGCTCTTCCTGTTCGCGATATCACGAGCCACGTTCGTAGCCGACCAGTCTTCCTGCCTTGGTCTTGGCCTCGCACCCAATAAGATACACCAAGGAAAGAGAAAGAGAGAAAGAAAGAGATTTTTTTCCCGAAGAGGCAATTTACGGTAAAATTGCTCGGCGAGGCGTGAAGAATTTTGAGAGGCGTGCAACAAGTGGTTGGGTGCAACAAGTTATTGCCGGCGACGTCTGCCTCTTTCCAAGCCTCGTCGTACCTCCACTCTCTGTTCGTACGACTCTCTTCGTGCTTTTGTACGCGACGACGCATCCGAGATGCGCGCATCCTCGGATCCAGCATGTTCCACATCGTTTCGCGACAATCTCGTCGAAATCTGATGAAGATGCCTGATTTCTTTCAGATTGTGAAGGCAGCTTTGCAAAAAATTCATTCTATAGAAGTTATCGGTAGATAACAACATACTTGTCAGATAAAGATTCGCTCTCTGACAAGAAAAATATCTGAACGGTACATATACTATTCATTTTTTATACATTCTCTATTGTACGATTCAACTTATCGAGAACATAAAAAATTTACAATATATATATATATATAATTTCGATATTTTATCTTGATAAAAGAGAATAGATTGGAATGTCTTTTTCTATTTGCCAAATTATTAAACCTAAGAATTTAACAACAAGATTAATATCATAACAACAAATTAATATACAAATTTATTTTTCAATATTTAGTTATTTAAATTTATTAACAATCTTATTTATAATATTATTTCGCTAATGATATAAAATTAATATCAAGTGATAATGACCTCCTAGAAATAACGTTAGCCTAATGATGTTACGGACGATAGACATCTCCCTAATATATTTAACATCTTATGTTTGTTTTATCACTGGTGTCGCGGAATCGCGGGATATTCAGCGACAATCAGTTAACTGCGCGCTAATAATCTCCGCGGGCGATTGGACGATCGCCCTGGACAAGATCCAACGCGACGCGCTCGTAGACTCGATCGTGGAGCCGCTTCCGCGGCTCGCTTGAAATAGTAGCGAAGAATCGTCAGCTGCATACGTGACCGTGGTGCGTGTGTCTAACGCGAGCGAGACGACGACGACGACGACGACGATAACGACGGGAACGAGGACGACCGGGGGAGGCGGAGGGAGGATCGAACGCGACCGGCCGTAGGGCGACTCTTCCCCCGCAGAATGAGCGATGATTGTAACATTTCGCACAGGTTCGCGCCGTCGCCGCGAAACGACATATACGTCGTCGACAACGAGGGGGACGGAGACACGTCGCGGTGCGCGTCGGTCACGCTGTTCCGCGATTGGCAAGACGGATGACAGGGCGGATAGACAAATGGAGAACGCCACCGTTGGCCGCCGTTCGCGTGGGTGGTAAGTCTGTCTGTCGCGTCGCGTCGCGTCGCGTCCCGTTGCATCGCGTCGCATCGCCTGTCTGAGCGGTCGTCTCGTTCTGTGACACGTGCAGAAATATTGTCCCGCTTTCATGCACGCTTACGTAAGTCACAATCATGCTGCACCAAGTGCGCCGGGACTTTTTGCACGCGCCCTTTGTCCGATGATTGTTAAGTGCCGATCCCCTCCCAAGTTTTCTTGTCAGTGTGTATTGCTAATTACAATGATAATTTTGAATGAAGACATAAAAGAGATTAGGGAAAATGATATGAGAGCAAATCAAAATAACAGTCGTGGTTGCTATTTTAGTCTAGGATTTATTTTTCGTAAATAAGAATTAATGAAAAGAATTGATGGGAAAAATAAGTTCGTGCAATTGACCAAGAGATTACTGTTCTCTGGTGTCTAGTCAAGTTACTATTGTCAAATAGCTATCTAATTATTTTAATCTCTTTAGAGAAGTCATTAAATTGTCAAAGATCATTACATCTTTAACATACATATAAGATGGTAATTTTGTAATTGTTTTGATGAAATTTTAATATAAGAAAAGCAACACGTATGAAATATTACTTATTTTGCTTTATTGGACAACTTTGCAATTTTTAAAATCAGACTATTAATATTTCTGAACGAACAGAACCTTTGTTCTGCGAATTCTTTATAAAATAAATAGCTGCCTCTTTGCGTGATAATACTGGAATAATAACTAATTGGAATCATCAATGTGCAAATTATAGCTAATATAGTTCCAAATAATTTTTTATTCGATGATATATTTTATATATTTTTTCAATACGTACTCGCATAAGATTTGCCCGGCGATGTTTTGTGAAATCGGAATCGTATATATTCAAGTTAGCGATACGATAACTTTACTTTCGACGCCACGGCCGGGATACCTTCTCAGATGACGATGGCATGTCTCAGTCAGCGATCACGTTAACCGGGCGCCGCTTGCAGGACGGCAATATCGCCGTCATCGGCGAGGCGGCTCGGGTTGCGGCTTAGCCGCCGCGTGGTTAAATGTAGTGGCATCGTGGAAGTTACGCGCGCCGTCTTGCCAAAGGAATGCAATGGATACGCGTATTACGCGAAGCTGCATCGGTGTCGCGGAATGCGCGGAGAGATTCTAGGCTGAAACGAGAATATAACGAGAACGGAATCGAAATGGAAGATACTCAAGATGGCACGGTGAAGGAAAGGATGGGCTCGCTTATATTTAGCGGACGGACTGGCTGAAGGGAAGAGCCGCCTCGAATATAATCCTTACAACACTCGTATTGTCCCGTTCCCGCGGAGTATAACTTATGAGTTATGACGTTTCCCTTTCACGAGCACGTTACTCATCTTCCTCCCGTGCCCGTTCGCCTAAATAAAGTAGTCAAATGAAACGACTTTCGTGTCGTACATTGTCCCGCGACAAGTCGCGTTAGCGAGAGTGGCTAATAAGCGGCGCGAGGCCGGATCGCCAAAATCGTGACAAGTCGGATGATGAGTGAGTCACACACGCGGAGCTACGTTGTCTAACAACGAAGTGTCAAGTAACACATAATTCCGTTGCGTGCGTGCGTGCACGCGTGCGTGTGTACTTGCGAGATGCACGAAACAGCTAGTGAAACATCGTATAGCAAATCCACCAAGATTTCCCCGGGCAGTCACGAGAAATTCTCAACGAGCAACGAACGTTCCTGATGACGCCGCTGATGACCGTGGAATCGCCGACTACGTCAACGCATCGGGCAATATAATTGTCTACCGCGACGATATGATAAAATATCCACGATGTTTACGGCACCGCCGTGTGCGTCAGTACGTTCGTGTCTCCGAAAATGTTGAGCCTCGTGCCCGATAAACGTAATGTTTTCGCGTCAGTTTGCGCAATGTTCGCACTACATCCTGGCACTAAGAGAATAAACTCGCAATATTTCAGTAAAGTATAGTGGTTTTCAAATTCGAATAGTTTATATTAAAATAAAAAGGAAGAGTTATTTATTACATTGTTACGACTTATTAATTATTTCACGATTTCAATATCCTATTTATTTATTTTATCAATATCATTCAAAGGTTCAAAGAAAATTAGTATTATTTAATAATGTATTAAAATGTAATTAATACGTTTATCGGTGCATCTGTTTCATGCTGTCATATTTCGACTGATGAAAACGCATGGATTGCATATTAAAACCCTCACTTAGTTTAATGTGGTTTGCATTGAGAATCACTGATACTTAATTAATAATTGCAAAATGTCATGAGTGCACTGTAACTCGGTCAATTGCTAAAGAGGTTAAAGTATTATGATAAAGGAGGGATGGAGTAAAAAAGGAAGAGAAAGATAACTTTTTGTCATTCTGTCTATCAAAAGGAATGTCGGGAGTGATAAGGAAGTAATAATAATGATAATATATGATTCTTCACTCTGGATGCAAGCTCGTCGACGAGCGGATCATGGCAAACCTCTCTCTTTCTTTCTGTCTCTGTTTCCTCAAATCTTTCTCCTTTGCCTCCTTCTTTCTCTGTCCATCTTGTCGATGGTTCCGTTTCGTCTTTCAACTCGTTCTCGCGCGTGTAACATGTCTGAGGTGGGTGGCCTCGGTTTGAACGAACAATAGTACACGTGTAGCCGTCATGCCAAACTGTCGTATTGCCTTAAACGAAACAGCGAAATGCGACCTAACGCCTCCCACACCTCCTATTCGTTGTAATCGAAGATCATTATTTGCGATTAATCTAATCGAAAAATATCTTCCCTTACGGATTATTTAATATTTGATATCATCTAGTCATTCTTCGAAGAAATTTTATTTTTTTTTTATTGTTTTTTAGATAAAAGTTTATATTATGCGTAGAAATTACAAAATATTTAGATGATTTACAGAAATCATGTCTGCGCTTCGTGTTTCTCTCATCTTTTGTCATATTTATCGCGAGATGTGCAAGCACACAAACAATGTTCTGTAAATATTAAACAAGTCAGATTGTCATGTCGTATTTGAGGAAACAACAAAAGTGTGTATGTATATAATTTTGTAACGCGACACACCGAGAGCAAGTGTGACATAGTAGACAGCACATTGGTAATCTAGTACGTTACAGATGCCGGATTTGATTCCCGGCAGGATCAAAATATTTTCATACGCTTGTGTCTCCTCTCGACGGTCTGGCAAAGAGAAAGGGAGGGTGTGCGTCACGGTGGGGCCCGACCACGAACCAGTCGTGAAAACTCGTAATTATTTTGCGAAAAAATACCACCTCAGCCAGGAATCGAACCTGGATCTCCTGCTTACCGGGCAGGCATCTTATCCTTTCGACTACCGAGGCATGTGATGATATTTATCGCAAATAACGTGTTTAGAATAACACGTCAACAATACAATGATACATATATATATATATATATATATATATTACAATATACATATATACATGTATTCTTTCGAATCCCCACGACCGTGGTACTCCAGAGAGATGATGGTCCTATTCTCTCGATGGATGCAGGTCGGACTGCAGCGGCGACACCCTCCAACGCCATTGGCAAATATACAAATAATCCTCCTGGAGCACGACAGGAGAGATTGCATCAAGCATGGCTCGAGCCCCCGAATAAGAAGGGAGGGTGTGCACACCACGAGAGTATTCTTATCCACTTCCTCAAAAAATTTGCCGTTCGGAACCGGCGTTTAAAATGTAGGTCCCATATTGTCTGTGCGTCACCTATATGTGCACTACAGGTACATATGAGAGCGAAGTAGAAACAAGTCCTTAAAAGAGCTTATATGTAGGAAAAGGAAAAGAGGAACATATCTTCTGTATCAGTTTTTCAAAGTTCTTTGGTTGGCTTTTTCCTGAGCATATTTCAAAAAAATACATCTTTATGTTTTCCCGTGGTGAAAACATGTCGCACCCAATTTTTTTAACTTCTTATCAAATATATTGGCGCTTTTCTAATTTTTCACCAGTTTGGAGAGAGTTTCTTTTTTTTTGTTTGCACGAGCAATAAGTCATAATTCGTTAAGGGAGGGTGTGCGTCACGACGGGGCCGGATCACGAAACCAGTCGTGAAAATTCGTAATTATTATTTTTGCGAAGAATATCATCTCAGTTAAGAATTGAATCTGGATCTTCCGCTTATCGGGCAGGCAAGTTATCCTTTCGATCACAGAGGGATGTGATGATATTCATCGCAACGTATTTAGAGCAACACGCTTACAATCCAATGTCATACATACATACATATATACATATATTACATATATACATTATATTACATATATATCATATATATATATATATATATATATATATATACATATATATTCTCGATCCCCACGATCAATATTCTAGAGCAATGTTGGCCTCTCATTCCATCGAGTCTCACTCGTCTCTTTGTCGCACAGTGCGCATATTTCTCTCTGATTCATATTCGTTCTTTAAGCAGAAGCTGCTTCAGAAATTCTTTGTATTAAAATATACTATCTAAAAATATATATTTTTTTAAAATTAATACGTATTTCAATTATTGTAATTTTGTAAGCTATTTTTATATTACTTATCTTTTTATATTACTTCTCTTTTTATATTACTTATCTTTAATTAAATTTAATTGCTTAAAAGTTGTACGAAAGCAATAAAGATTTAGTGCATTTTTTTGCAACTCTATGCTTGAACTAATAATTACTATTTGTAATTAACGTCTTTGATAATTTTCATCATCATACTTTGTGAATAAAATTTTAAGATACAAAAATAAAGAATAAATGGAGAGAGGACGAATATGCGAAATTTTCCTGATTATTTCACGCAGAAATTACGAACTACAGATCATTCTATGAAAGATTTCACGAAGATCTCACCTTGCATACATTGTCTATTCTCTTCAATAATTCTGAAAATATTCACATTTTTTTATCATCAATTTGCGATTATGATTTCCGCATTTAACAAAGATAGACTTATCGCGTTTATCTCGTCGCATATATTTATATATATATATATATATATATATATATATATATATATATATTGATGATTGGCGCGCTTCGATCAGACGGACCTTTGGGGTCACCGATTAACGATATCGGCTCTAACGAACGTGCTGCAATCGAAACTTTCATCGGCGAGCGGAATTTACACATCTATGGCAGCTCTATCAAAGTCCCGTCGGAGTGAAGGAAGCATTACTAAGGTCATCGTATGGTGTCGCATGCATATTCCTGTGAGACACGACGACGCCAGCAAAATGCAAATGCAGCAGACCTTAGACGACAAAGACGACGACGACGACGACGACGACGACGACGACGACAACGACGAAGACGAATACGACGACGAAGACGACGAAGACGACGAGGCGGTAGACGACGACGAGGACTACGTCGACGCCTCGTCCGCGGCGACAGCGCCTGACGTCGAGTATGCGAAGAGCCGAAGAACTCTCGTGCTCGGTTATGTAACCGCGTATGAAACTAATATATCAGAGTTGTCCGGCGTTTGTGGCAAACTTAGACCGCGCGTCTCGAGCCAAACGTTCTCTCTCTTTCTATCTCTTTTTCTCTCTTAGCGTTTCAGCGAATATCCTAATGAAGAAAAGTTCGACAATGCTCATCATATTGCAAGCTATGTTGTAGATTCATATTCACTGTGATTTATGTTTATGCTTTTCGAGCGATTTACATTTTTCAGATTTTTTTAGATTTATATTTTTCAAAAATTTATCACGATGAATAAATGTTTAAAATCAATAAAGTAAATAATGGAGAAATAGCATTGTTATTGTAAAATGTTAATATAATAAACGTTATAATATATTATTCTTAATCGCTGATCGTTTCTGATCGTTCATATTATATTTCACGTTTCACTTTTCTCTTCGAATTCATTGTTGCTAATTTGATAAAGAGTCGTTTGTTTGTTAGATCGAAATTTTTATTTAAACAGACCAAGACGTATAACTATAGTCGCCTGATATAGCGAAAAGAAAATTGCACAAGACCTCAATAAATAAGTCCTGTTCTCGCAAGCGATTTTGCAGAAGTCCGCGAGAGAAGCAGAATTTTTTCGTGTTCAGAGAGACCGACGAAAAAGAGCGAGCATCTGCTACAACCAAAAAGTCCCGACATGGGTTCCAGACATGATTCTCTTCTCGCGATGTGCGTGCATCATCCCTGTCATTTTTGTACTTTTTCGTTCTTCTGGCTCGCGTCATCGTAATATTGTTCGCACAAAAATACGCCTGCCCTTCTTTTTCTGTGACTAGGATAAGATGTTTAATCTGACGGAGAAGTAGATTCGTCGGAATATTATCGAGTGAAAAAAGAAAACGAGAAAAAAGAAAAAGAAATAAGATTTATTATTATTTAGACGATATTTTATACACGCTATAATAAAAATAATGCTAAACATATAACTTCAGAAATATAGTTTATCACAAAATCTTTAGATATTTATATCGTTAACATTTTATATATATATATATATATATATATATATATAAAATGTTAACGATATAAATATCTAAAGATTTTGTGATAAACTATATTTCTGAAGTTATATGTTTAGCATTATTTTTATTAATATGTTTAGCATTATTTTATATATATATATATAAAATTACTCCATTCAGTATTTATTATAATATTTATTATAAAAAATTTAATAAAACGGAACAAACTGATTAGAGAAAAATAGCAAGTATATTACGTGATTATTGGAATTATAGAATATTATACTTTACCCAATATATTATACTTTAATTATTAAGATACTGACTAGATCTTAAAATAAAGACTTCACTGTGCAAAGCTTCTCTTATACCATAACACGTGCCGTGGACAATATTATATATCCACTATAAGCTGCACATATGTAGCGGCTTTACGCATTACGTAATTCAATATTGTACGTGCACGAGACGTTTGCGTAGCGCAGATAGCAAGCAGCGCCGTAACGTCTCGTGTGACAATTTCCGCACGTATATTACGAATGAGGGCCATTTCAGCCGGTTGTCACGCCGGTCGTGCCGACGAATTCACGAAGAGAAGCATACTGTTGTCGCGCGAGGCCAGGCTGTCTCTTCTCGATTTCAGGGTGCGCCCGATGATGCCGTGGATGCGTGTCTGTCGCAATGCCGCGACGCGTTATACCCACGTACACGACTCCGACAGGGCGCGCACGTCATTTCCATTGTCAACGGGACGCACGCGTGACGCAGGCGTGCGACATATTACCCGCGTAAGATTTACCGGCGACACCTACACAGATGGCCGCAAGCCGCATTTCCGCTCTGTCATAAAATTTACACGGGAAACAAAGAAAGGCGAGAATAAGCCATTTTTACTTTAATTTCTTGTAATTAAGAAATATATTGGAATTGTCATTTCTGTCATTTTTTTTTCTGATCACAAAGTGCATTTAAGATGCACAGTTGCGAATTGTAAGTCGTATCTATTTTTCCGAGAAACTTTTTATTAAAAACTCCTGCGTGAAATTTTGAAATAGCTAAAGATCAGTTCACACAACATATATTTGATCTGATCCGGGATTGTGAGAAACAATCTGTTCGATCTGAGATACCTCGTATAAATACGAGAACTTTAAAAATTTTTCAATGAAACTGCGAGATTGATTGATGATCCAACAGAGTCGCAACAACGTACAATCATTAGCATTCAATGACTACAGAAATCGTAGTACAATTAATATTTTCTGTTCGGTGAACTGTACGCGGATGATTAAAAATGAAAAAGTACTGTCCCACGGACGCACAAAAACTCGACAATTGAATAAGCGTATAAGCGTATTCTCGTAACTACACCGTGAGTGTAATTCGTCGCGCTCGACTTGCGGAGATCGTCGCGTCGCAGCATAGCATTTCGCGGACACAATGCAGGCTGAGAATGCAATGCAATTAACGCGGCGTTACGTGACAGCGCAATGCAACGCGGGTAATCGTCAAAATTAGTAAACAGTGGAGAATTCACTGGCGGCAACACCCACCACATGGCAGACGCGCTCAACTGCGCGGAGCGCGCCGCGTCGCCCCGAAATAAACCACGTTAAATGGATCATGACCGCCCGGACAATGGAAACGCGAAGTCAATTAATCCTGAATCGCTGGAGTCCCTGAAACGATTCGCACTGATCATGTTCGATGGCAGAGAGAGAGAGAGAGAGAGAGAGAGTGCAAATCGACATAAATCAACGATGAAAAATCAACACGCGCACATACGTCCACGTTTTGTTAGAAATGCAGAATTTTCGTTTAATTGTCAAATCACATATACCATGTTCCGATATGAAGCTTTATATCGCTGAGTATTTCTGTAACGTTACATCAATTTTTGAAATGAATAACATTTTGCGAGTTTATTCTATATAAAAGGAAATTTTCGAAATCTGACATTTTCCACATAACAATCTGGTATATTTTAAATATACGTCATCTGTACAAAATATATTATATGTAATGTGCAATACGTATGTATACATATAGAGAAACATATATCCAACACGAGATGTGTAATATAAAACTCATAAAAACTCATATAAAACTCATAATAAAAAATCTTGTGCCGATGAAGATATTATCCGCTTAGGGAAGAGTTAAAGACGCGTCATAGAAGTAATATCGAAGATTAGTTGTAATAACGGTGAGGCGTTTGATGTAATTACCGACTTATCATCGCAATGATGTATCAGCTCGTCTCCGTTAACGCTACGCGGTTACACAAAAGTGTCCGTTACGCGATGTGGCTCATCTTAAAAAAAGACAGAGCTCAGACGAAACAGTAAATTATGCAGGACTTTGTCTTGTTTAATCAGCGGATCGTTACGCCGCGATTAAATTTAGGCTAATCTGCAAAATTATGGCTAAGAATAACATCTGCAAATTGGACGTGCTCTTCGTTCTGCCTTTCTTTTTTAGCGCTATTACTTTGTCAGATCCGCGCGAACGTAGTTGCGAGTGGCGTTTAAAATTCGATTTGCCGAGCAAAAAATGAGTTCGAGTATATTAACCTGGAAGTCAGACGTCGTTTATAGTCCCTAAATATTACCGACAATTTTCTTCAAACCGATTTGGGTTAATCATCCGACAGAAACAAACGATGCCAAATGAAATAGAATTTATGCTTTTAAATAGTCACGGGTCATCGACGATCGTCGTGATTAAGCAATGCTCCCGTGGACGTGTACAAAGTATCAAACTCTATATAATAAAAAAAAGAACACAAAAAAATCGAACGAAAGTGGAACCTGTTCCAAGCGAGGCTACACAGTTCGATCAGAAAAATGTCCTAGGCGACACACAATCGCGACACACTGAAAAGCAATAGTGACCGTTGGAAGTTGACAAATGCGCGTTAAAACAACGATCAAATACATTATAATTATAAGATATAAGGAAACTCACGAAGTGGCTGTTCATAATGGGATTATAATCGGTTGACGGGATTTTCGACCCGGCATCGATGGATTAAATACAGTCTCCTTGTGCTCAATAATATACATTAGTCCGAACATCATTAGACGTCAACCATTAAAGAATTATTAGAGAAGAAATAGTTATCACGGAATGAATACGCGTTAGATACATTTACGTTATTAAGTTGGTCGCGGTCCAACATAAGCGAACGAGTGACCATGCCTTTATTTCGCATGGCGCGCCATGTCTCTTTCCAATAATAGACATCTTTTCAATATTTTAATCTCTCTTCTTTTTTAGAATTTATGTCGCGTAAGAACAACGGCATTAAAATGTGCGCAGTGGGAAATTACCGTATAAAACGCGTAAAAGTAGAACAGATTGAACCTCACGTGACTTAATTAGCCAAAGACTGTCGCGCGACTAACGATATAAAATCGGAAAAGAAAATTCAAATGGTTTTTCTGTATCTTTATATATTATATTATTAATTAGGTAAACCTTTTTATGGCTATAATATCTTTATCATCTCTACCATATCTTTATATAGTATCATCAAGGTATTAAAATAAAGATACCTTTTCACTTCAGAATGTTTCCATTCATCAGCTGCGCCGTTTTTTGCAAATGAAAATTACCTCTCTGTCATAAAATCTAGAATTGAAGATGTAACAAATAACATAAGTATTTATCTTCTTATTTCGAGATTTTTTTTCGATTTCTCTTTAAACGGATTAAATTACTCGCTAACTGCAAATAATTAATTTATCAAACTTAAAATTGCTCCTGTTTCTATTATTAAAACACACAACGTGTCAGCCATTTAAATGCTTCAAATATTTTAATTATTTTAATTATTTTTTTCATTCAGTTTAAATTAATTAAACAAAATTTTAAATTACCATTTAATCATTCTTCATTTTATTTAAAATTAGTTTTTAATTTTTGAAAGTGGGTTATGACAGAGTGACAAAGCGGCTCTCTCCAATTCAATAAATTATATTTATGTGTATTAAGCGGCCCGGCTTCACGCAACATTGGTGACAAATTCCACATCTTAATCGGTCTCACATTTTATTTCGACGTCGCATACTCGTTTTGTCAACCGAGTTTTGCGCACATGGTAGCGCCACTGCGAAGCCAAAGAAGTTGAAAAAAAATCGCTTGTCAAACATTGATTTTTGGCACGATATAAACACGATTTATGCGGCATGCCGCGCCTTGATGTATCACATGTTGCAAACCGGCCCGATCCCTATCCTTTCATTCGTTTTCAAGCGTTTGATTTATGACCGTCTCTTATGTGCACTCGTAAACGTTATATTGGTTTCCCGCGGTAGCGGGATCGCGTCTGCGACTTCGGGAACCAATTAACGCCGTATTGGATACGCCGTTATAAAAGAAGTGAGAACGATGCGGACAAGACACATGCTCGAAGCTTAAAGAACATTTTCAACTCTTCTTAAATATAATTTATATATAACGTGCAAAATTATAAAAGGAAAATATCTGTCAGCAATTGGAACAAAATACAAAAAAAAAAAAAAAAAAAAAAAAGAACGATCTTTTATAAGATTTACGATAAAGATGTCAGCTGATCGCTTGAATAATTATTGAAAATTTTTAAGTTGAAAATAGAAATCTGTATGCGAATCTCTGTATGTGAATTAAGCGATAGACGCGATGTGTGTATTTGATTTCTTTTTTTTATATCCTCATACGAAACAGAGTTTAGATAGGGACAGATTCTGTCTGTTGGCACTTTTTGCTAACACCTAGACGTTAGTGGCTCAAGCGAGGGCGTGCTGACGTGAGACGCCATGACGCTGAGTGCGTTCCAAAAATACGACGGCACTTTGGCACAGTATACTGCGTCCACAGTAAGTCTAGCGGTTGTTTATATCGATAAAGAAGCTGTTGCGACTACCATTCTGGGCCATTAGTGATCTCTTACGTTGTTCATAACTCTGACGGAGTTTCCGAACTCGATCACTGTTTCGAATCATTTTTGAGAAACGTTGCATCATTTTGGCATCTCACAGACTAGAACAAAATATGAATTCACAAAATCTTTTATCTTTTATCAATTATTGACAATATCCTATTTAAATAAATAAACTTGCAAGTGAGTAATAAATAAACAAGTTCCAGAGTTTTAACAAACATTTTTACGTTTTTACGTTTTAACGTTTATTATATAAAATTGACATTTAAAAAAATATACATACATCGCAAGAAGTGCAATTTTAAATATCTATTATAATATTTTATGCGTCGGTGCGATGCAGTATTTACTAAACGCAACTTTTCACACACAATAGAAGAATTATTATCCCCTCATTTGCACGAAATATTTATGTAAGCGCACGTGACATCGGTATTAATGATATCGCAGCTTTTGTTAGTTGGAGGCTACCCTCGTGTTGATTTATTGCGATTTTCGAGACAATTTGGTAAGATCGTTTCTCGTGGTCGCGCGCGAGAAGCCGCCGTGTCGACCATTCGCACCGGCTATTATTGTCACGGCATCGCGATACGAGGGCGACGACGAGTCCTCGCGCGGGAGAGACACGCGCGAGTACATTCATCCGCGTTTATGGGCCGCCATGCGGGAGCTCAGCCCGTTCAGAGTGGCAGAGAGAGCCTCCACCATGTCCACGATTCATAGTCTCGCGTGTGTACCATTAATGAGAGTTTCTCCTTGCGGCAACTGGTCGCTGTTATTATAGCTGCTCATAACAGTCAAGCATCGCGCGGGCATCGCCGGTTGTCGCGTTGGCAGCCGCCGTCTACCGTCTGCACTATGAGGCATTGAGCGTCTATTTTCACACGCACCGCGCGTCGCGAACAGCTTCGCTCCTTGTTGCACGATTCCGAGTGAATGTCCAGCAGTGTGGGCCACCCCCCTTGGTCAATTAAAGTCGACGAGCCGGAAAGATTTCGGGCCGGAACGGCGTCTCCATGCTTGGAACGAAGTCAATCGGTTGATGCGGAATTGAAAAACGACGAAATAAAAGGACAAATTCTTCTGGATCTTCCGAAAGAAATATTATAAAATTTGCCCTTACATTCGAATCTCAAATAGCAATTAATTATCTAAAAAAATATACATTAACACTTAAAATTGAGCTTGGGATTAAGAAATGGAAGAAATGCACAAAAAAAAAATAGTTATAATTTTATACAATTTTACGGAAATCGAGTGGATCTTGTATTACGCTTGTATTTTTCACAAAAGGATCGTGCAGCTATGAAAAAATTCAGAATACTGGCTTCGCCGATGCGACGACTCTTGTTCCCACGCATGCAATTAAAATTGATAAAACGATAATTAATGGAAAACGATGGATAAACGCTAGATGGCTGTAAGAAACCGGGCTCTTTCTCTTACGGACTCTTACGAACTCGTTCTTTTCTCTGTCGTTAATTCGTTATGAACTCTCGGGGGTTTTCCGCGAGCCACTTTGATGCTCTTGACGCAACGGAGATAACGAACCTTTTTGGTACCCCTTAAGAGTCGGCTGTCATAAATGTCATTAACTGATTGCCTGAACATTTACAGGCTCGAGAGCCGGTTGTCATCTTTTAACGTGGTGGATCTTTTCCACTGATGGCAGAGTATGCGCAGCTATGATAACCACACCGCTGGTGATTATTCCCCTTTAACACATCGATTATCATTTCATTAATGACATCGCTCTTGACTGCGTATTCTAATTTTCTTTGGAGCGGAGAGACGGCGCGCGTCAAATTAAAGTAACTTTAAATCTTTTATTACGTCTTAAACTTGACGTTGCACAATCACTTGTTTGATACAGATTGTAGAAGTTTATGAAACTATCTAGATGTTGAAATTGTTCTAATGTGAAATATATGTATTTGTAGTTTATATTTATATGTATCATTATTACTGTTTTTATTATTTATATTAACATTTGCTTATAAATATAATTATTATATATTTACAGATATTAATATGGATATTTCATTAAAATTGTTGGAAATGTTATATTATATTTAACATTTAATATTATATTATACTTTGGATCTGATACAATATTAATAAATATAAGTATTACTACAGTATTACTATATTAAAAAAATAAAGTTTAAAGAAACTTTTTTTATTTTATATAAAAATAAGCATCTTTATAATTGTAAAACAAGAAACTCAAAATATCGTTGCAGTATTAAAGATAATAAAATGTTAATTTCAATTCCATATCTCTCCTGTGAATATAATTTAATAAAATAATTTCCTTTTTTATATAAAATATTTTTTAAGATTCGTACAAAATTTAAATAAATATTTTTTTTCAGGAAAACGTGATGATTTCTCTGATGATGCAAATGTCACGATATTCAAGAAAAAGCAGATCAATCTTCTCTAAGCATTCTCTTCTCTTCCTAAACATTCGCACTAGTACAGAGAATCGAGAAAGCGAAAATCGCGAGTCGCAAGCGGGTGTTGGAAAAGGTACAAAAAGAGAAACCTGACCAGACAGTGGAGGGCGTGGGAGATACATTTATAAACTCGCATCTGTGAGCTTAGAATCGCGTGATTTAGTGACTACTAGGAAGGAGATCGTCGCGTCCGCTTTAAGCGGCTCTTCAGTCGCCCTCATCGCAAGAAATAGCGTTTCGCCGAGTTAGAGCGTCTCATCGATCATAAGTAAAATGGATTGCGAGATTATCGGACAGTCAAGTACTTTTAACCTTCTCTCTTTGATTTAAGCTTGAGTCTATTACATGCGTTCTACTTTTCTCGATGGAAAATCATCGTAATTTTGCAAAGAAGAGACGAGATATTTGCATTAAATATTATGCAAAATATCTCAGACTTACTGATGATTCTTTATTTTATCTATCGTAATATCGAACTAACTGAAAATAAGTATTTTAATTAGAAAATTATCCATTTGACAGATGCTATTATTAAATATTCAAGATATTAAATATTCAAGATTTCAATTTCTTATCACGATTTTAAGATAAAAATATTTAATGTCGAAAAAGATTGCAACGAGTAGTAATCTCTGTAAAAATTTTACTAAAGAAAAATTATTTTAAAAATTTATTTGTATATATATATATATATATATATGATTAACGAAAAGATTGTAACTTACAAGATTGTACATAAATCTTCATAATGACACGTTTTAGAGCAATCGGAAATAATAATCGATAACATGAATGTTAAATTTGTCCGGAATTGGATCCAAGGCATGTACCAATTGATGAATTCCATTATTTCCTCGTGCATTGTGTATCTAGTCGCAGGGATTCCATTAATGTAACAAATGTCGTATATAACCCACCAAGAGAGAATCGTGTATGTTAACATGCACCTCATGCCACATTTCTCAGTTCCGATGCATCGTCCTTCTAAGTTCGGTATGACTCGCTCGACTGTTACGTCTGTGCGATTTTGCACTATACAAATCTTTCGCGTCCGTATGTCAAAATTAAGTCTGTTCACGTCGCACCGAGTAATTTTCCGAAGATCGTTAAAATAGGCGATTAATCGCCTTGCAAGAGGAAATATATGCGTTTCCTCTTAAATCAATTTCATCTAATAGTGCTGTGAGACACACATGTAACAAATATGATGTCGTGTAGACATTACATCATGAATGTAACATACACCCGAAATAAACGCATCTTTGTACACTTTGATACATCGTAAAATCAATCGTTGTATAGCCCAAGATGATTTTTTACTTTACTCGCTATAATATTTCAATATTATTTATTTTTAATTCTAAAAATGTGTGAAAATAAATTAACAACGGTGTCATTTTTATAACAAAATTATAATTTCTTCCTCTTAAATTAATTATTATTCGCTAACAAATATATCAATATTATTTATCTCATTCTAAAAATGGGTGAAAATAAATTATCAACAATACCATTTTTATAAAAAAAATTGTAATCTTTTCCCGTTAAATTAATTATTATATTAGTAACTTGTACTTTCCTTTTCCTATACTTCATCTATCTTGATATGCTCAGAAAGTTAAAAAAAATTTACCTGCATTTTACAATTTTGGTGATATTCTCGACTACAGTCAATACTCTGTGCGATCTTCTACGTCACCGACGGCATGCAAACGCACTAAATTTAGACTATCGTTGGTCGCAATTCGTTCTGCATTGTCGGGAACGACAACGACCTTTTTCCGTATTATTAATTATCTTCAAACCACGCGATTTGTAAGCGCGCGACTAATTGGAGACGATCGGTGTCGTCGGGCTACGAATTCCGACGATGATGACTAGACCACGAACGTGGATTTCGACTGAAATCACGAACGCTTTGCTCGCGTTACGGAATAGGGCGATGTTGGACACACGGGAGCACGTCACGAGGGACACAAGCGAGCGTCGCAAATAGCCGAAATAGCTAGCATCCGAGAAAGCCATGGTCCGTGAAATATGTGTCGAATTACGTTGTCGAAGATACCTTTACGACTTTTGAGACTCTCGGGATTCCAATGTCGTTCATGTCGAATCCACTTAAGCCACCTTTACGATTATGCCGCTGGGATCTATACAGGTGTAACATGGATATACCATATTCGGTTGGTTGCGTCACACTTTTAAATTTCCATCTTATATTATGTGATTCTCAACACGTTTTCAATTATGAAATTCTTCAATAAATTAGAATGCCTTTCGTAAAAATGTTAAAGTTTTATCAAACAAACTTTTTTAAACTAGATATATTTAAAATTTATTTCGCTCAAAATAATTATCACGAATATAGTCACGAATATAGCATAAGAAAAGAGTGAAATAAGAAAATGTGACCGCCTTTGATGAAATTCTATACGTTTAGAATTTTACTATTTAAACATTTACAACAATACTATTTAAACATGTTTTTTTAAACATTGATTGAATTCCCATTCTTTTCCCTCAAATACAAACCATATCATTTGACAAAAGAATTATTTTATAAAAACTGAAACAATAATTTTCGCAAACGAAGAAAATTAAAAAAATAATACGTAGTGAAATCTTTTGTTGCAAACGTGATAGTCCCAAGTAATATAACCGATGATCTTTAGCCAGACGGAACATTTTGGGAATCATCGGTAACGCCTAACCAGGCGTGAGTCGCTCAACCTCGTTATTACATCTCTCACTGAATTCCTTTCCGCGTTCAAGGAACGTCTCGTCTCTCTCGAGAACGTCGCATATTGCCTACCCGCTACTCGAAGCACGGTGTTCGTAAATCTTTCGCTGTAGTTACAGCCGCCGGGCATTACGTTGATGCACTATTTATAAACACGTGACATCGAGACGAGTAGTAGGTGCGGGTGGGCCAAGAAAACTTACGTCGCTACCGAGTAGCTTCGTGTTCTCGCCTCTTCTAGTCCACCTGCTCTCGTGTAATCAAACGTTCTCTTTTGAAACATCCGCTCTTCTTTCTTTTTTTTTCGCGTCTGCTTCACGAACATTTGGTTTCGCATTAAACTCCTCGTTGAAAAACGAAAGTTTTTCGATCGCTTCCATTCCTCATTTGTGAAAACTATTATCTTAATTTTATAAATTTATATTATCTTAATTCTTGTCGATCTTGTATTTGAAAGTTGAATCTTGTATTTGATGTAAATCTTTCAGCAAATATATATCTATTTAAAAGAAAAGGAGCGAATCCAATTGAATAATGAAATTTGGCACAACGGAATAAAAATTATATCTAAAAAAAGATATTGTAATCAGGGACTCTCTATGAATGACATGATGATGCTGAATAAGCTAAATAACGATTATTTATATCAAATGATATAATATAATTTTAAATATAATAAAAAAGTATACTAATAATATAATAAACGCTGTAAAAAAAAATTTAAATAAATTTTTCTAAAAAAAGCTTAGTTCAAATAATAAAAATGGCCCATTATCATACATGTTTCATTTCTTTAAATTAATGAATATTTATATATAACGGTACAGAGTTCGCCCACGTTACGACTATCAAACGATTCATAATTATTCATAATTTTGTATAACGTTTATCATAACTGTCTCCGCGATGCGTTTCGCCCTGATTAAAATGATATTAAGAATGCTCGCTTTATTAAGCGTCCCCTTTTGAGTCTACCGACTTAAGTCGCTCGAACGCCTATAGCCTTTCGATACGCAAAAATCATACATTGGTAATTATGTTAAAGCTACCGCGGTGCAGTGATGCCCACACCGTGTAGATCATATTTCTTGTCTCGGCTCCTACCTTCCTCCGTGCTCGGTGCGCGCTCGCGAGGAGTGAGATGTTCGAAAGCCGCAAGTGCATTAATCTCCGGCGACGGTTGCGTTAATATAATCGTTTAATATGTCCGGTTTATTAACTGTGCCCGTTCTCATTGGCCCGTTAATTCACCCTTCCGTCGCGAACCGAAACTCTGACACGTGAGAATGAGCGAATGGATGGAGAAAGAGGAGGAGGGAGAAGAAAGAGAGAGATCATTTCGACTAACCCGCCGTTTCTTCGTGCGTGCTCCGAGATGAAAAATCCGACGTAGTGTCATTAGATATTTCACCAAAGAAAAGCCATACATTTCGATAATAGATAAATCGAATTTGTTGCATCGAATTTGCTTTTAAACAAAGTTGAGAAAAATTGCTCGGAAATATTAGAATTATCGTGGATGTCTCGATATTAGGATGCTGTAAGATCCTAAGATCCTAATAATATACTTTAGTGTTCGAAAAAGGTACACGGATTAAGAGATAAAAAATATTGATAAGAAGTAACATAGCATGCGAAGAAGACATATAACGTATGATTAAAAACGTGAATCATGATCGCTTATCATAATTGAGTTAGGATATCGCCCTCTGAAAAAGCAACAATTAAATGACGTTATTATAGGAACGTTCGCATCCGACAAGTACACGAAAAATTACGCGGCTAATGAGTAACTGTGAATAACACTTGCTTTCTAAAGCGTAAGCGACGCAAGCGGAAAGATTATATCTCCGCGTGGCAGTAATTAAAACCTGGTTGCCACACCGTCACACGCTGATAGATGCTCGCGAGTGGGACAAATTATGATAATAAAATTGTCAACGCGTCTCGATCTCTCTCCATTCCGAGAACAATTATTTATTACGCTCGTAATATTCATGCGATCGTAGTGCTCGCGAGCGAGCGTTCAGTGATTGGTCGATCAAATAATTTGTATATTGCGCCACGGGGGAAAACGTTAATGTGACGCGCGCCCAGTCGGCTGATAATTAATCCAAAATGGCGATCCACGATGGAAAAAACGCGTTTACGATGGATAATGAACCGCGTCGGGCGCCGTCGGTCAAGTATGCAAAGCGAATAACACGTTCGCGACTGTCCGGTTGCAGAAAGCAGAAATAAGGTGTCCCGATCGGCCAATCGCAATCATCGTGATACGCGGTGTACAATGTGTCTATCAACGAGTCTATTGGTCGATCGAACGATGCCGTGTCGCGAGGGTTGTGTCTTTCCACATGCGGACTCCATTGCCATTTAATAAGCATCCTCCGGGTATATTTCAAAGCGCAATCGTGCCATGTCCTCGAACCGTGACACTCCTAAGATCATTGTCGTAGCCTTAGGTCTTTTGATCTTTACAGGCAGCAATTAACCCTACGGTTAAGCTGAAAAAAATTATGGAATTTCCACACAGGATGTATTAAAAGTGTCTTTCAATTTTAACGACAGATACTGGACAGATAAGCGGTCTCGATTTTTCCTTAATTGAAATGTCGACGCACCAATATTTCTCGAGTCACATAAACGTTTGAGAAATCACGATATTATCGCGGATAGTTAAATAAATTATAAAGATAAAATCTTATTTTTTATCGTTTGACACACGTGATGTAATATAATGTAGATAAATATATAAGATAACCAGAATTGAGATGGAAATCGGGCGAGGATTTGTCAAAATAATAGCACAAACGTTCAAACGACATTCCCGAGACGTTTATTGATGTTCGAAATATCTCTAGGACGTTTCTAGAATGTTTTTTTTGAACATTAATGTTGTATGAGTTGTGATCGTACAAGGCGCAAAATCTGTAACGATCGGAGGAGCTTGGACTTTCTTACGAGCGCGGTCCTCGCGTTCCTCTCGTAACGTCTAACGACTTTCCGAGGAAGAAGTAGACGACAAGAAGTAGACGAGTAAAATCGCGGACGCGCGTACGCGCACCGGGAAGCCCCGGCATTGTCTTAGAAGAAGAAAGTACGCTCGCGAAGTCACGGTGATTAGACGGTGCGAGGTGTGGAGGATTGGGGATCGATGGATTCCTGGAAAGAGCGAGCGTAGGTGTAAAAATACCTCGGGGGGGGAGGAGAGGGAGGGGGGCAATCGTCACACTCGATTCGTCGCATTCTGTCCGGCTAGACATCCCGCGGTGAGGGAGGTGATGGCTCTCCCACATACACGCACGTACACAAGCGCGTGCACACTCGTATGATAAACGCGCGAAGCGCGGAGCCGCTGCGCTTCCGTCCACTTCGTTGATGTCGACCGAGCTGCGGTCGAGAAATCGTGGCCAGATTGCGTCGCTCGTCGTCTTCCCGCGGCGTCAAGACAGCACGTTGTGGGAGCAACGAATTCCGCGCGCAATTATCCTGACGTGCGACATTTGTTAGGAGCCTTTCGCCCGGTCGGAGTCTCGGTCTCCGGACTCAAAGGCGGATAAAGTCTCGGAGCAGAATCGCGTTCGCGATTCTCGTCGTGCCGCCGAGCTATGTTACGAAGTCACGTTCCTCGAGAATCGACTTTTTGTTGGTGCTTCCCTCGCGACACGACGACTCGATGAAGCAATATCTCGCGACATCGGTACGGATAACGCGTTGTGGGCTCCGAGTTATGTTACAACTCGGAACGCGCCATTTCGAAACAGAAATTAAAACTGACGCAATAGCGATATAAAGTTGAATTTCAGAGGCGAACACCAAAGCGAATTCAATTTACGACGTGTACGATACGAGCGATGACGCGACTGGCTGGCGGAGAAAAGTCACCGCCTTTGCCGTCGCGAATGATATATCGCGGATTACGGTCGCGTGGCATGACGATTGAATTTAATTACAGAAATATATTGGTATTCACATGAGCTCGTTTTAGCTCGCGCGCGACGTTACAATGTAGGAAATATGTGGATGGAAATGAGAGGATATCTAAGTCATGCCGTGATCGCCGCGACATCGATGAATAATAAAACCCGCCCGAACACGAATGCCAGAGCGGTCGGGACGCGCTGCCGACTTGCCGTGCTCTCGCTATGCGACGTTGATAAATAATTATTGGAGTATAGACGTGGGCATTTACAAGCAGGTGCCGCGTTCGAGGAGAGGCGGCATTTCGCGACACCTGGCGCTGATTAACGGACGGAATCGTCTCTCGCGAGCGAGCGAGTTGCGAGAGCTCTGCGACTTAAGCGGCCGGCTAAATTGCCGCGTTATTCTTGTAAACCGCGGTTATCCCCAACCGACCGTCCAATTACCGGACGAGGTGGCAAGTCGTCTCTCGTGCGGGGATACGCGCGTTCCGCGCGCACGCGGCCGCTTGGAATCGCGACTTCTTTTCTGTCTGGTGCGACGGCACCGTTAAGGACGGATAATGAAACGAATTACGAGGCCGCCGCAAGAGAGAAACCCCTCTCCTTACCGCTCCTATCCCTCGCGAGAGCTCGCGTATTATCGCGTGCCACCGTACGAGCTGCCGTACGCGGTAGCGCAATTTCATATACAAAGTCCGGGTGAAACCCCGACGTGATGACCCCGAACCTCCATTAGATTTATGCAGTCACAATGTTGCACACCGCTCACCGCCGCGATTCCGAGATACACACAGGGTGTTGCAGCCCGACGTGCTGCATTTGCATTCAAACGAACTGGGGAGAAAGACGCGGCGGCCACGAGCGAGGCACGATTCCGCGCTCTTTATCTTGAGCAATCGTAAACGTTTTGTTGTCATTAATATTACTTATATTACATTCATCGCGATGATAAATGCCCGGGTGCGGATTATAAATGGCACCATCGGTCGCGTGCGGATCACATCGTCGGCCGACACATCGCCGATAATCGATCGAGCCTTATTTTTCTTGATTATGCGTGCCGGGATGTTATAAGCATTAAAACGAGCATATTAATTAAAGTGCCTTCAATGGGAGCGGTTCATCTCGGTTACGTGACACGATATTTACTCGGCCGGTGATACTTACGCTACCTGCATATCGCAATGCATGCGCGACGACGAGGTTAATTATGCGGGTAATGTAAAAAAGGATACCGCGAGCCCGAGGAATATGAAATGAGCGATAAAGAACAAAAACGAGGCTATTCAATGATTGACATCGACTTTAACTTATCAGTACTTTAACTTATTATGCGAATCTTCTTATTGTCGATAAGTTTGTTTCTAAATTATTGAATTTATTTTAAACTCTTTCATTGGCACTATTAATATATTTTCATTATTATATTAAAATATATTAATATATATATCGACACGATTCTTAAAACCGAACATGCAATGTCATTAGATAGGCACACGAATACACGCACACGTAGCTAAGATACTCGGAGCCGTTAGATATTTACGCGGAATCGTCAGACAAGTATAATGATCGTTTCTACTTTTTCTAAACAGAGATTTCGCTTAATGATTTCGCGCTGAGAGATTGAGTGTCTGCGTGCATCCTCCCGAATTTCTCGGCATGCAGAATACACAGGTTTAATTGATGCCGGCAATCGGGCAAGGAAATAATTCCCAATTTCGTTAATAATTATAATTAATAATCTGAAACATTCAAATTGTAACGATCTAGATTAATAACATTGTGAAAAATATTGACACTAATAGAAACGTCTCGAACAAAATGTTATCCGGACAACCGGATCTTGAGAGAGGAAGGTCGACACATTCGATTTCGAGACTCCGACTAGTTTAAACGCGCCACGACAAATCGCACTTGTGAATTTTAAGCAATAAAGCGATCACTTATTTTATAATCTAACAATTAATCTACAAATCTTTAATCTTCTTACACGCACCGATCCATATTCCCAAATTTTAATGCATAATATGCATTATATATAATGTGAGAAATAGTGATATATTAAATTTTCATAATCCCATGTCAAATAAAAGAAATTAAAAAAGTAAAAATACAAAATATCTTTTCATGCATATTCACTCTTCTTATGCTAATATTAATCTCTCTAAAATGTAAAATTTATGCTACGAATTATATCCATATACGTGTCATGTTCGATTACGATTTGAATAAAATTTCGATATCATCTGGAGATCTTCACTTCTTGAGCGATCCGAATCTAGATCCCGTGTCCTCATCCTAGCAACGCATGTCGGAGAAAATAGCGCATCAATAACAACAGCTCAGTTATCTCCGGACAGGCCATTGACGAGCAACATATTCCATCCTCTCTTTCCAAAATTATATTCGGCATTCTGATACAACCGATTTTTATCGGTTATTAAATCTTCTTAGTGATTATTTGTGCCGGCTCAAATGTGCCGCCTTCAAGTATACGCGTTTACCAAGTCCAAGTTATCTTAGCATCGTCACACATTTCGGGAAGTCGCAAAGGAGCCACCGCGACTATTCAAGAATCGTACATCATCGCAGAACGCGCCAGATAATAAGCGGATTTGCGAAATTAACGTCGGCGACGATCATCTTGCGATCCTCGACCTCTCCGAGCTCTTTGCATCTGACCTCTGAAATCGTGGCGAGAACTGCTCATGAGACGACACATAGCAGCATCCTGGACTATCTTTGTAGAACAGAGAAGGCAAGAAAAGGCGAAATATGACGAAGCCAAAGATGTCGGCCTTAGTGGCCTCCGCTATTCGCAATCTGCGAGAAATTCGCGGTTCCACGTCGAAGGAAATCATGAATTACATTAAGTCTCAATACACCGGATCGGATGCCAATATACAGAAGCAGGTAATATGATAATTAATAATTTATTCAACATATTTAATCAATACAATTCATTTTCTTATATACAAATATATTGTTAAATATACCGTTTATATATACGTTTCTCTTATCAAAATATTAGTTTCTCATTTTCATCATAAAAATAATTAATATGTAGCATAAATTAATATTAATATTAATAAATTGATATTTAAAAAACTCGATTATTTTATATTTCCTTAATTTTAAAAAGTATCGAAAAGAATGTTCAATTTTATATTATATTTAAAAAAACTTTTACTAGAAAAATTTTACTAGAAATTATAGGTTAACAAATGCAAATGAAAACATACAAAGAACATTTTTCTTTTCGCAGATATACACTGCTTTGAAACGTGGCTTGGAGTACGGTATTCTGAAGAGAGACCGTGGTTATTATAGCCTGAATACGGATCCTGACATGATGTACAAAGCGCATACCGTGGCGCCCTTGGAGCAAGCTAGGAGAGGACGGAGAGGAAGGAGGCGAAGGAGGCGACGACGTGGCCGTCCGGTATCGCGAAGGCGAAGAAGGAGGAGAGTCAGTCGCCGAGGGAGAGGAAGGGGACGCAGAAGAGGAAGGAGGAGAGGGAGGAGGAGGGGGAGGAGGGGAAGCAGAGGAAGGACCCCAAGTCCTCCGCTTAGGACAAGATCCCTCGCAATCAGGACATGTAAGTGTTCGTCCAGGAAGCACACGGAAGACACCTTGAGGAATTCCCCGGTGGAGAATCTCCGAAAGGACATGACTTATTTGTACAAGAATACCGACAACCAGACTCCGTCCAGACATCAGAGCCGTAGTCGGGATCGAAGTCAGACGCGCAGCCGATCGAGTAGCAGCGACAAGGAGATGATTGACGACCAAAATCGCGATCAACCGTGAACATCGGCGTGCAAAAGGATACTTTGAGTCTTAATTCTTCGCAGTCATATCGTCGCTTATGTAAAATTTACATCAAAATTTTAAACTGAAAATTTTTATCAAGAAACGTATTATTGTATTACTATACATTATTTTTCGTATAATTCAATTTGGTTTGGAAATTATAAAAGCAAATTTTATCTCTTCAGGACTGCAAAGGATTAATTAATCGACGCGATAGTTACTAATCAGTGACGCGGGGATAACTCTTATGAATTTAGATTTTGTCTTATTTTAACGATAAATTGCAGTGGTCCGAAATGTACGACAGCAAATCTTGTTTTGTAATTGACTTTTCACAAATTTTATATGTTCCCTTTACAATGATCAATTATATACTGTTGTATCATCAATTTTGCTTTTACTTTTATTTCAATTAGTCAAATCAATTTCCTCTCACCAGCTTACAAATTTCTAGCGATCCAATCATTTCTGAATTCGAACATCGAAGGGAGACAATCGAGAGACAATTAGTGCTTTTCTTATCATATTATCCGAGAAGCAAAATTTAGTTGTACCATTTTCAGCTCCAAATCTGGCTCGAAATTCTGATTGAGGTAATTTGAATAAAACCGACTGCTATAACTCTTGCGACGAGGTCAAAGCGGGTTAAAAAGGATCAAGAAGTGATTAGTGGCATTTGAGGAAGACGCAGAACAAGAGAGAAAGACATCTGCCGATTCCCGGTACCGTTTTAGACATCCTGCGGATCCGTCGGTCACAATGCTGCGATCTAACTGCTCCCTATTCTCCGACAGGACTCTCTCCCGGAGGTCGACGCGACGCTAATACCGGGGATCTATCAAGCGATACTAATGCGATTCTAACGGTGACTCTTTCTATCCTAAGATCCTTTCTATAGTCGAAGAACCGTTCATCGTTCTTCCGTTCAAGAGCGCAATTCTCTTCGGTGGTCCATCCGGAGTTTTAATGCAAAAAATGCTTCGATGCAAAAAAGCATATCATTAAATCTAAGATCTAAGTAGTAGCTGATTTATCTTCGCCTCTGACAATGTCAACTTTTAACAAAATTTTCACGCAATGATAATACCATATAAAAAGCATGGAGTAATTGAATTAAGTTTTTCTATTAGTTTACTAATTGATGAAATTCTTTTTCAGTTTACTAATTGATGAAACAATTTATTTCAGAATATAACATGTCACACCTTTTAGACAAAATATTATGTTTTATCTTAAAAATATGATAAATTATATATTGCGTAAAAAAAGTACACTTATAAAATTTTGTAATCAATAATTCTTTGAAACTATGATGCATAAAAGTATTATTCATTTGCATTACAATAATTTATATAAATTTAAATAATAATTTATAGACCTATAAAATTATATGTAGTTCACAGTTATAATTCGTTTTTGAATTAATGGATTAATGAGTTCATGAAATTGCGCAAATAACGCGAATGAATTATTTCCTGAAGTAATGTCGCGCGAGAGACTTTGAGTAATAACGTATTCATAGCGGCGTTTTTCTGGTAATCTTCTCACTTCGTCAAGAAATAACGAGATAGTACAGGGAATGGAAGTTACTCGCGGTCGTTGGCAGACATAACCCGTCATATCCCGGACGGCGTTTCACGCAGCTTGTCACTGCATGGTTCCACCTAAATGACGCGCGAGACGGACAGGAAGAAATCCGGAGAGAAAATCTCGGCGATACCATCTTCTCCTCGCGCGCTATTGCTCGCAAAACTCCAGATGCCGAGGTGTCGGTTAGTTCTCACGTGCGCCGATCAGCCGAGATAGCGTCACCCCGGCATTACGCGGTGATATCATTAAGGTAGATTTATGCTATCACCGACAGCAGCGCCGACTCTACGGAGTTAGATTAGGAGTTAGCCCACAGAGGCTACGCCCGCGGATACTTCTGACTTTACTCGCGTCGTAACTTACATCGGTGTGTACAAGAAGTATGTTCGAGCATACACGCAAACACGTGGTGCTTACCGAGAATTAACGCTCCACTAGCAAAAAAAAAAGAAAAAGATAAAATTGATTATCGTGAGTGATTTTATCCCGGAAGACGGAAATAATTTAGTCTTTTTGTGACATCGACAGTTTTTGTCGTTTTATATTTACCTAAGTTACTCTTGCATTCAAAGTAGAAATTGATAATTTTTATTATAAATAAAGATTATCAAAAGAATATTTGTATGTTTCATTAAAGTTGTGTATGAAAATGTGTGTCTTTGTGCAATTTAATTTCAATTAAAATTGTTCTTTAAAATTGTTCTTTTAAATTTAGATCTCTAATCGCGCAAGATTAAATTTTTGGCATATCAATCATTGTAATCATATAACTTAATTATTATAACTTAATGAATTTTATACTTTCAGTTTTTAAAAAAAATGATTGTTTACGTTGGAGGTAAAATTATTTTATGTTTGTGCTCGTATTTATGGAAGCAAGAAAAAAAAAGAGAAATCTGAGAAAATACAATAAGAAACTGAGAGGAACGAATGTACTGTAGGATCATCACTCTAGTTCGTGTGGAGGAATTTAATTGCGCCGCCATCTACATGACTAATATACCTGGACCACACGAGAGAGATTTTAATTCGCATCGTTGATAACTACCGGGTACTCGAATTAGGCTACTCCGATGATACGGAAACAGCAGGTGGCGATCCTGGCATCCGATTATACTCCGAAGTGTTATTAACGATCGATCGCAATACGGCTCCTGTACTTAACTAGCGGGCAAGTATGCCGCATCATCTACCAGCGCTCTCTTAATCGACTGTCTTACATTGCGCGAGACGGTACCACCATTACATGACGGACATGTATGCACCTAATCACAATTTTGACCTCAATATCCGTTTCATCTTTTAAAGAATGTTCGACAATTTTTTTCAATTTTCTTAAAAAAATAAAACTTTTAATGTTAAGATCGATCGAGCACAAATATGAAAGGATTATTGCATTTAATTATTTCATCTTCATTATCGTAAATAAATGTAGAGATTAAGTCTATGTGCTTTCAGGATGTAAATCTTGGAACTCTCCAAAAACTGTGCTAACTTTCGCGCTGTGCTGACTTTCACTCAAAAATGGCGGGATACCCTCAAATAGCAACGGTGAAAAAGAAGAGTTGTAAGTAATAGGTCTATTACGATTATAATAAGGACGGCGGCGGCGACCGATCAACTGTAAAATGTAACCGCGAATTATTATGCCCACTGCCATCGCTCCTCGCTGACGCGTAGCGGAAGATTTAGCGCGTGCTCCGTCGGATTTCTTTTCGCCGACATTTCGCCTCGCCCGAGCGGCGTTCATTATCGCTGCCGCTTTAGAGCAGCGCCGTATAGCCGCTTAACTGTTTTGTCCCAGCTGATGGATAGCACGTTCGCACATTATTACCAGACGCTCGGCCAGTTTTACGAGTCTAGATTGGTACATGGCTCTCTTACCCCCGGCCTGACTGTCCGGACTTGAGCAACGGCGGCGCTAATAGTGTATTTACCGATAATGATCCCGGTGGTACGATGGTCGTGTGAGGAAAATATCAGGCGCGTAAGTTTGACGTAATTTACGAGTGTCTCTCGCCGCTCGGGCGTCGCTCGCGAATCCGGCCGGAAGTCGTAGGAGCGAACCGGCGAGCAAACCGGTCCCCGCTTTTCGATCCGAATGAAAATCCGAGCGAGAGAGAGAGAATCGACGAGGATCGCGAACAATTCTGGTTTGAGTTCGGCAGCCAGCCGTCGTTAGCGCGAAAGTGAGTTTATTGCCCGCTTTTACGTCGTATAATTATCCATTGTGAAATTCGTTTCTCGTCCATCATGTCGCACCTCTGTTGGAAAAAATCGTAGCCGGCAAAGCCGCGAGTTTTGAGCTCGTGGTTCTCGCCGAGTGTTTCCAATGATTGATATTTCGACTATAAATGCAGATCTGGACGTGGTGTCATTGCTGCAGGCTAGAAAGCGGTAGTATTAACTTTTCCATCGAGTCATTTGCGTAATTTAAAGGATTCTTTTTTTCCTCGATTGCAATTACCGCGCTAATTTCAAGCATGTGTAATATTGAAAATGCAATGTGTTCGCGCAAAATTTTTCATGATGCATTTTTAATAATTATTGAGTTATTTATGATTTAAAATAGTACAGAAATAGAATGTTATAAAGATTAATTATACTTTTTATCGATCTTATCTTTCGATTAAACTGTTTATATTGTTCAAATTAAATAAGGAAAAAGGTATTTCGAAAAATGACTTGTTTTGTCAAGTAAGACCATTCCAATGATATCGATAATTGTCTTTATCTATATTTTTTAAATTAACTCTGCTTTAATTAATCTCGAAGATAATGTCGAAATGCGGGTAGAATGTAGAGCTTGCAAAAGCGTGACGAGCCATAAATACGACGGGTTAGCGGAAGAGTTTTGACGTTACACCTGCGACGTGCATTTAATAGATACGCTATACGGTTTTTGTGGCATCTTAAGAGCAGGCTGGTTGTATCCACACCGGTCCTATCGCCTGTTGCAACGCTGCAATTCGCATTTGCATCACTAATTAGCGGAGTCCTGCGCGGTCGATATCGACGTCGATAGCGCTAACCGTTCTGTTTTTCGTCGGGATCGCACCACGAATTTTAATTATCCCCTTCGTCCGTCGATCGCTCGTATTAGTGTCTCCGATTAATCCCGTCGCGATAATCTATATGCATTATGAGTAACCGTACGCCTGACAGAACGGCATTATGGTAGAACATTTGGATATCTCTCCGGATAGTTTGTCAGGATCTCTGCGGATATAAATAAAGATGAGGATACTTAAAATACTCTTCGCCGCTATCTCTAAAATGTATGACTGAAAAATAAGACAGTTGCCTCTTGCGCCAAATATAATTACATCAAATTTTGCAGTTACTTAAATCACATTCTATAAATATCTTCTAAAAATTTCACACAAAACGTGTGAAATACATTTCGCGTTAAATTTTGATCTAATAATATGCCTAAACTTTGCCCATGTACATTACTCGTACATAAGACAGTTTCCATTTATGCCAAATATAACTATATCGTTATAAATTATGCAATTGTAGAAATCTCATTACATAAGTGTTCTTTAAAAATTTCACATAATTATTATTTATGTCAAATATATTATGAAGCTGCTAAATCTAAGAACAAAATATTTTATTTTCGTATTTTCGTATTGAAAAAATATTGAAAATTGAACTTAAACAGATATAGTAGTATTGATCTTGCATGTGATCAGCTTCGCACAGACATTAAAGCGGCAAAACAAAGGTTCATTTCAATATTCCGGGCTCCTCACGCTTTCGCGCACGCGCTATATAATTTTGGAGAGTTGTCAAGAACGTCACTTGAATCGACGGACGTTCCGATCGATCGTTAATGCTCTTTCTCGATCGCTCTTTCTCGATTGTAATGAGGTGGATGTGCAAGTGGTGTGCTATATCCGGCTTTAGCAAGGAGATTAACGTGACGTGAACGCGCTGGTGACAACCAGTAATTTTTTCCCGGAGCTCACACCGCAGTTTAATTGATTTTAAAATAAATCGTAATTATGACAGATGCGAGAGGCTGCGAATCCCGATCGAATATACGTTTCTTTTACAGCCAGGGCCGCCACCTCTTAACACGGCTAACTGTAAATAATCACACGCGTCGCCGCATAGAGAATCACCGTTTTATTATATATAGTTAGCGTGCAGTTTGTCGTAATTCAATGACATAATTTTTAATCGAGACGCAGCTGAGAGAAGAGCCACCTCGAGAGAAGAGCACCTTCCGGTATGTGAAACCGGTAACAGACGGGTTACCAGTCTTGTATTTATATAAAGTGTAAACCAACGTATACGCGTATAGAGAAAAAGAGAAAGAGAGACAAGGGGAGAGGGGGAGAAAGGGAAAGAGAGATGGACGAGACCGCGGAACCGGCAGGTTCTCCAAGTACTCACAATGGTGTTGCGTATCCATGCGCGGACGGCTCTATTCAGCTCCAAACAATGTAATCACAACTCAGCGTTTTCCACGACGTCCGCGACGCTCCCTTATCGATCGGCAAAATCGACCGTCGATCAACGTATCCTCGTTTAAACTCAACGTCTCAAGGTGAAACCTGGCGTTAATTAATTAAAGGCCTGTCTGTCGTCTCATTGCGGATCCCAGTGATCGATTCAAGCGTAAGAACCGCAATCTTTATACCGAGGATGTAGTCCGAAAAGCTTTGCTGCACTCTATCTTGCACTCTATTATATATTTCTGTAAAGGAAAATTTGAGGTTCAAAATATCCTGACGTAATTTTGGACCTCTGAGATAGTTATCTCTTGCAATTATATTTATATATTTCAAAGCAGATCTATGAGAGTATCTTTTTAAATAAAATATTTTTGATAAAGATACATATTATTATTGTTATTATTCCCTAAAACATTTATATATTTCTAAAGCTTCTTTCCCTATTTATATATCCTCAAAGGTAAGATTTATAAAAATCAAGACTGTAATTTAATTAAATGTCCTAAATGACAATTTTACAATTAGTCTAAAGCGAACGCAATTTTAAAGTCCATTGTTAAAAAAGACTTCCTTGAAACACTATTATTTTACAAACGTTCATGCATAATTAAATAGCGCACAATAATTCAGCAAGTTTCACACGATTTCGGGGTGAAATTAGGGGCGATTTTATAAAAGGCCGTTACAGGTTCGCACGTTCCGTTCTGGTCCTTGCAACGAGCGAGCCCAGATATGGAGAAACCGCTCGAATTGCGGGACGAGGAAAGAAACGAGGAACAACGAATTTATACTTTCGTGCTTGTGAAGAGGCCCGCACGCAACATGCATAACGCAACGCAATACACGGGGTATTTATACACGGTGCTCCTTCGGCCTTTTTCGAATTTGAATTACTGGCGAGTCAGGTGTGCCGAGCGATCGTTAATCGAACGGGTAGAAGAAGAAGAGCGTAAAGCTTCGAAGTTAGTCGACCGCAGATTAGTCTATCTGACAAAAGAGCCTGATGTATACAGAAGGCATACCGGATACGCCTAATCGCGGCTGGCATCATCGATACCACGAGAGACGCGGGATATCAATGGAGCTCGATTTGATCAAAAAATTAAGACTCGCTAATTACACGCTTGTCAGAGCGCAGTCAAGCAGCGATGAAGTCGAATGAATTAATTTAATCCTAAACTCGATAAGTTTCTACTTTTAAACGTCTGCTTTCATAAATAGCTGTTCGGAAGTTCTATAAAGCGGATCACGCACGCTCTTTTACAAAGATTGTATATAATAAAATATTATTAATAAAAAAATTTTAAGTTAAAATTTAAGTTTTAAGTTTAAATCGCATTCTTGATGCACCTAATATTTCAGATTTAAATTTTTTTTCCGTCAAAGTTTATTTAATGAGAATCAACAAGCTCGAGAGAAATTCATTGTGCATATATCTAATCTTTATAATTTCATTTCATAATCTTGTAATAATCATGAATTCTCGTTTTCAAATATATCCGAGTCCAGCGTAAAAAAGGGAATTTATGAACGGCCATTTTCGATAGCCGTGATGTAGTTCTTTTCCCGATCAGCGAGTGGCGTGACCAAAATCAATTACTCATTAAACGCCCTCGTTCACCGGACCGACCCCCGCGTCCGTAATTAACAGTGATTAATTGGACTCGATGCTCGACCAGTATATTTTATCGCGTATATGAAATTCGCCGCGGGTTTTCCGCAGGATGCTGAGACCGAAAGGAAGGTGGAGAATGGAGAATTCTGAAGAACGTCCAAAGGTGAAAGGAGGATTTGAGTAATCATTGCTCGTCATGCAATCACGCTTTCAAAATATTCTTCCTGTTTAGCTATACAAATCAGCTTTCAATAAAATTTGCAAATATTTCGCTGAGAAAATACTTGTTCAACATGTATAGATTTGTTTAACAAAAGCAACAATATCTAACTATATCGTTCGAATAATTACAGCGAGAGAGCAACGGGGAAAGAAGCTCAGACCTGTCCGGTCGTGATTTATTGCGGTGCGCGGTATAATGAGCCATTTCCGAAAGTCCGAAGGGGTGACAATTTAGCCACTGATAATCTGGACAATGTTCTACATTCGTATTACGACTGTCGTAAATTAACCGTATCTTAATGACACCGCGAGAAGTCTCATTCGAGGGCCTCGCCGCCCACGCGAATCGCGCGCCGCATCTCCGATCTCACTGCGATCTCGGCAGCCGTTCACTCGCGCGACCGAGAACCGGAATGCCAGGTGCGAAGATCCTGCGAGGATTCGTCCTCGTCCCGGGAGCGACACGCAAATTGTCCGATCGGATGGTTTTTACCCGTCAAATAGATCGCACCGATCGCAGGGCGTTGAGCCACCGAGTGATGTACGGGTGTGATCGCGGGCCGATACGCGACAAGATATACGGCCCTTCGGAGGAGCGCTATAGAAAAAACAATTAGCCGATCTCGGCGTCGAACCAGGGCATTAAATTAGCGATCGGCAAAGCCAGCGTCGGAAGCCGGCGAGAGCCGGCGCGCGTTAGTGCGTTTGGATTAAATTTAATCGGGATTGAACGTCACCGTGATGACGGAACGAATCTCGCATCTCTTAATTGCGTCAAATCACCGGTGTTAGAGCGACAACAATGGTGTGCGCGCACGGTATGGTATTTGCGAAGGCTTATGGAGACCGCGGGTGGCGTCGGGAATGCGGGCCACGACGACGATGGTGGGTTGGTGCGCACCGCGAGGAATTCCCGGGGCGGACGACGGACACGAGATTTCAGATCGTGTGGGCACGAGCATTGTTCGTAACGTAAGAGCGATTTAATGTTTGCCTTTACTTATCGACTGCGTGTCTCGCCCACGAGTCGCAAAGAGGATCCGCGCGGAATCGTGCACGGAAATCGTGAAAGGTTCGATTCGCGTGATAGTGATATTTAGCGTATCTCATTGAGAAGATCGCGTAGGCATTGCCTATATTGGCGAGGTTTATCTCAATCGGATGAGGCTTGTGGCTAAAATCTCACGCGTGTAACGATTTATTAAAGCTGTTCGTTTGACGTTTCATACACACATCGGATCTGATCGTTTCATACATACATCGATCCTGTTGATACATGACTTTTTTTCTATTTATTGAAGAAAATACCATGTAATCGCGATGTCAATCAAACATATTTGAAAAAAATGAGCAATAAATCCATTTATTACGATTTCGCTTCACACTCATTAATCGCTCGGAATCGATGAATAATCACAAGTCGGAATCCATAAACTCGATAATTAATAGCGACATAAACGATGTGTTCTTACGAGTTACGGGCGCATTTGTAATAACTTATAATTTCACGCACGCTTAGCCGCATAGTTAGTTATCACCGTTGCCGTACGTTCTATTCATTCCAAAACGTTTCATCGCGCGTCGCGCAGCGAAGTCACGCGTTCTCTTCCATATCGGAGTATCGCAATTAAATGAGTCTTCTTTCTCTCCATTCTCTCTCCGCACACACGCCGCAAACACGCTACGTACGATACTCCTCTGACAAAAATATCCGGCGCGCTCGCCGGGATTCCGCGGCGAATAGAATTACCCGGGTCCAGGCACTTCGTGAACTTCTGACCCAGAATCCCGGCACGGCAATGGATACTATTGAAATCATCCTGAATGTCGTAAGCTCGATTTTCTTAAAAGCATAACCGAGTTACCATTTATTTAAAATTAGAATATGACATAGAAGCACGTGCGGTACTCTCTTTGATATGAAATATTCAGTATCTCTTAATCAGTATAAAAATATATTGCAATTATAGTGAAATCAGAACGATATTCTGAGAATACATCTTGAATGTTACAATAAATACAAATATCTTATACGGTGATTAAATTCACACGTATTCTTCAGATATCCAGATATTCTCTTTATCTCTCACATGAAATAAATATATGCGCTTTTCCAACAAGAGATACCTTAACGAAGTCTCGCTTTGGACTTCGGCTTGAAAATAGTATATATAGTACACATCATAAATTTCCGGACATCCTTAGAACTAAAATAAAATAAAATTATACATTTTTCAAGCAGCATATTAATCCGTCTTATAATAAAAAAAAAAAAAATCAAATTATTATTGCTAAAATAAAGCAAATTATGTAAGAACGTGTGTTTTATTTTGAGGAGTTCCGGGAACTTATGAACCAGAAATATTTACATGTATGTATATCGACAAGTCGGTAAACATATTTAATGGAGATTGGCATGACCTATCATTAAGCGGAATAATCGACGAAGCGATAACGCACCGCATGCGGTATATACCGTAATGCGGGACGATTGCACAATGGCGGGGGCGATTTGAGAACGGCCGGATTAAGAAAATCGCCCGCGGTCGTGCCGCCGAGACGCTTAAATCACGCAACACCCACATGCGCCTCTCTCGCGCCGTGCGCACGTGCGAAATGGAAACGCACGACGAAATGCGGCGCGCGCCCCGCTCGCCGATTTGAATGAGCGAGAGGCGAGGCTCGCACGACGATGTGTCTTGCCATACCGCCATATAATAGATCCGGAGAACAATAAGGCGGATGACAATGCGTATTATCGGCAGCGTCGGGTCGCGATAATTAGTTTCTCCATTTGGTCGGGAGGCGCGCGAAAAATCAATCGACCGGTGCAAGTATAATCGGAATTAATTACATCGGCGTGGCATTTACCTGATGAAAAGTCAACGGAGCTTTACAACGGGCGCGCGCGCGCGCGCGTAATGTAATCGGAAGACTAATTCTACTTGAAAGAATTTATTTACGAGGCACGATAATAAATTCTGATAAATTTCTCTAAGTGGATTAGTGCGATAATTGCCATAACTTTAGAATCTATAAACGAGACTTTTCAGCATATCTAAGATTAATGCAAGGCTACCTCGAGTTATATCTAACGTTGGAATTCGAAAAGTGCGTCGGATTAAGGTTTAAAGGTCACGTGAGTAACAGTATTGCATCTGTTAACATATCTGTTACGACTACCGTGAAAGGCGCCGAAGCAGGCGGAATCATCTGCTCCGCGGAACGTCGTCACGGTGCATACAACCGTGCGCATCCGCGCTTTCAGATTTCCGCGGCAACGAGCGCACGTAGCCACCGCCGACGGCATTAGGGCGTTAAAGCGCCGTAAAACGCGTCTGGTCGCGCTATCACGCGACGAAATACCGAGAAAAACGAAAAGGGAAAGGGAGACAGAAAGGGAAGACGTAGCGGCCGAGCAGATAACGCTGTGCCGCGATAAAGCCGAACGCTAAGTCGCGCTTTGTTTCTTCTCGGGTGGCGACTAATGACAGGATATTATACGCAAGAAAACGATCCTGGGCGGTACGTCGCACGGCGACGAGAAAACGAGGGAGAAAGAAAGGTGGGAGAGGGATAACTTTAATTTAATGTCCGCGCGCAAGAGCCCTGTTTTGTAGCGGGAGCACACCGTCATCTTCGTTAAAGGATCTAGGAAAGTGATTTCTCATGGAATATACGGAAAGTCGAGATGTGAGAAAAGAAAAGAACAGAGGGAAAAGAGGACGGTGGTGGTAAATCAAGGGGAAGATGGATCAAGATCGCCTCTGCATGCCGCCTAAGTGCGCTCGTAAAACGACTCTAGCGTTTCATCAGTCCTTATTTAGCGGCTGATTGCACGCGCTTAGCCAGAGCACAAATTAAATATATAATAAATACCAAGATCTCTCTCTCTCTCTCTCTCTCTCTCTCTCTCTCTCTCTCTCTTTCTCTTTCCTCTTCGGATTTTCTCTTAATCGCGCCCGTTTCGTTTGATTAAACCACAAATTATTATCTGATAAAGTTTCGCGCGCGCCGGTCCGCTGTTCTTTGAAATCGATCGAACGCTCGTAAACCTCGCGTCGAAGATGCATGCGGGATGTGGCACAAAGTGTGCAGCGAGCTTGCGTCCGGTTTATCAATATTTTTGTCCCGCGTTTACGGTCGCGTTCGCTCGGCCGAGAAAACGTTTCGAGTCGAGGCGCCGCGAGCTCTATCTTTCTCTGTCTTTCTCCTGGCAACGTAACGATGTAATGGTTCGGAGAAACTGCCGCAGTAAAAACCGTAATGAGGATGCACGTAAACGTTCGCACCCTGAAGTTAGTCGACCCATTTGACGTAGTCGCGATTTACTCCCCGACGGAACGGGCAGATAATATTCGTGCCCGCAATTATATCTGCGCGCGCGCGAATATGTACGGCTGACACCCATTTTTCGAGCGCGTGCTTTAAGCTTGACGTGCGCATACGATGTGGAGCACGCGATTCATTTAAATCTCCTAAGAATAATGTCTGTATTCTAACGCGCGTGTACGCTTAATAGATTGCAAAGTGCGCTACAAGCATAATTTAATTAAATGCAAGTTATTCGCGATGGAAAATAAAGAAAATAAAGAAGAAATAAAATAAAAATAAAGAAAAGAAAATAAATATATGTTTATGCGCATTATTATATTGCCGCTAAACTATCATTGTTATGACTACTAGGTATTATGAGGTATTGTGAGGACGGTACGCTTGGTCTTCGAAACATACCACCTACGGACCTACGTCATTGCGTGCGCGGCTCCCGAGGCGATGCACATTAATTAATATGTTTGGCATTGTGTGGTCGCTCGTCGAGATTCTATCTCGCGCCACGGGTTCCTGCCCGCTCCTCGATGTTTTGCGATCACCGCCTCGCGAGCATACGATGTGACGAGATTGCGCGGCGATATCGCGCCGGAGGAAGCCCTTTGTCCTCGCGTATCTCGCAGTGTCCCCTTTGACGAGACTAGATCTCGAGATTAATGAGAGCCAAGCCCTCTTAGCTCCGCACTGTTCTAACTGTGAGAAGGTCCAGCGGATTCTTACGGTGCGCGATTCTCTTTTTCCCTCTCTCGTTCCGTCTCATGATTTGTAGAGATTTCACATCGTGCAAACGCAGTCGAGTCACTTTAACGTTCCGCCCTCTCTGCGCGCGTTTTGTATTCCGGTCTGCTAAATCAGTAATTCAGCGAGATGCAGAGCGTAGAACGCCTGGAGATCACGTTTCGGAAATAGTTGACCTCAGCGGAATCTATTTTTTTATAGCTCTTAAAAATTCTGCCGTACCCTTGAATGCATTGCTGGATATTTTTGTTGAGGAAATATTCGTGTAATTTTTTTTCACAAATGATTTAAAAAGTATTCTTATATTTAAATATTTTCTGTAAAATAGAAATAACTAAAAATAGAGATAAATAAATAAAAATAGAGATTTTCTTCATCATAGGAGAAACATTTTTTAATTACAAGTTTACTTACGATTTAATTACAAATATATTTAGTTATGAGTTCAAAATTTAAATTTATGCGTGTGTTACATTGCCTAGTATCTCACAAGAACTCTCTCTCTCTCTCTCTCTCTCTCTCTCTCTCGAGAGAGAGAGAGAGAGAGAGAGAGAGACTCAAACTCCTAAGGATGTCAAGCGAACGTCCGATTAGCACGCGCGGCGTGCCGCGATCGACGCGGCACTTCCTGCATCCGACGTTTTTCCGCGTCGCGCCACGGAATTGCGTATTCCGGCCCGGTTCGCGGTCAGGGTCAGGAATGCCGTGGCGGATCGTAGCGGAAAACATACTGCGGGTGTACCGCGCGGTAAGTTGTGGCCAACAGGGTCGTGGGTCGTCGCTAGGCCGTCCGGCATCATGAGAACAGACTTAAACCCAGGCATCGAGGCACCTCTCGGAGAGGAGAGCCATGGACCTCTTACACGCGGCAACTAGCTGATGACCATCGTCCACCTGACTCTGCGAGATTTATCGCGCTCACGATAGGTAGATATAAGGAATATACCTATATGTACTTCGTATATGTACTTCAGTACTCCTTCTCTCCCTCCCTCCCTCTCTCTCTCTCTCTCTCTCTCTCTCTCTCTCTCTTTCTCTCTCTCTCTCCTCTCTTCTCTCCTTCTACACCACATGTACGCACGGGACCCGATAGATAGACCCTCCGCACGGCCCGGGCAAAGGGAACCTCGCTTTGCGTGAATAATTAAACTCTTATCTTCCTCTCCGAATGTTATTAGAATTTCCTTCTTCTTTCCCGGCCGTAACGTCGATGCCCTATGAACTCGGACGATGTTTCAAACGGTTGATACGAATAACGGCTGACGTAACAATCGGACAAGATGAAAGATGGTCACGGTAATTTCGTAAACATTCATCCCACGGTTTTGCGCGCGGTCGGATGAAATCTCTCCTCGCGCGAAGAAAACTTAATCCATGTGCGGCGGAACGTACAATCCGCTTTTATCTACGCTAAGAAACTTGTTGGCAACGACCAGGCTCTATTACGAGACGCTTATTAAGTCGCTATCATGACGAGCAATCCGACTGTAGCGCTAATACGCGCGATTGCGCGGCGACGTTGGTGGACAACCACCGAGTTATCGTTCTTGCGTTTCACATTCGAGCGACAATGATCGATCACCCGGTGCCCGGACTCTCTTCGCGCTCCATCGACGTGGCGACTATATATCATCCCTCTCTTCCCTCCCTTCTCCCCGCGCGGTGCAGGCACCAGGATGTCTTAGGATGTCTTAAGACAACTTTACGTAATCCGTGCAAGTGTGATGACCTAAACAGCGACAAAGAAACGGGTGTTTGACACTTGGCAGTCGCAATCGATTTGTACATTTGTCAGCGAGGTATTTCGCCGCGTTTTCTCTTGATCGCCGTGCGACAAACTCTGATAGGAAAACTGTCGACGGCGCGAAATAATTTATAGCGCGGAGATCCCTCTCGCCGTACGCTTCGCTGGCGCAATAATGCAATCGCGGTATACACCGCGGTTCCCGTGGTGATGCGACGCGGTGCGGATTCGCGTAGCCGCGTGTAGGCATCCTGATATACATAAACACGGGTCCTCCTGCACGCGACGCGTCGGGTGTGGGAGGAGATTTACAACGTATAAAATTAGACGATTCTAATGCATGCTCGTCGGAGGATGGTCCGCTCCTTCCTCTCGTCGTTCAGGCTCGAAAGGCCTCGCGTGCACGAGGAATCTCTCCTCGCGCTACGTGAGCGGATTAAAAGTCGCGTTTCCGGCGGAGCGCGACGCGCGACATCATGCAGACTCGAGCAGTCGAGATCAAAAGTACAACGTATCGTGAACGATACGACACGGCGTGCCGTCTTTTTTAACAAACATGTATGTTAATATCGACTTAATTTGTACGAAATAATATAATTGTATGGGATAATGGCATATAGATGGCATTGCTCGGCCAAACAGGGTTTTAGGTGTCATAATTTTTTTTATTTTTCTTAATTAAATTTATATCTATAAATTCGGAACAATTGCATGATATCGCGAACATTAGTCTATAAACAGACTTCCAGTAGCAGCTTTAAAAAAAGCTATATTTTTTTAAATCGATGATCAAACCCGAAAATCGATTACTGCTCTTCCCCCTATATGAAATTCTATTAATTTGTATAATTAATTTTTTTGATATGTTTAATTAAGAAATTGCTTCAAGAAGAAATCTTGATGTAAAATTTTAATGATGTGAAATCTTCATGATATAAAATTATTTTCATTCTAGACGATGCGGATGGTTGTCATTTGTAAAAAGTATAAGCTTTTGGCGTGACTACGTATTTACAAACTTTGATCAAAATTTAATCAATTAGAATTACATTTGCATCGTGTAATTTTTGGCACGTTTTTGTATGCATCTCAGTAATATATAATTCTGATTTGTATATAATTTGTAAGCTGTGTAGAACCGAAAAGCGGTACGGACTCGTTTGACATAAATATGCCGGCGGCTATTAGGTATAATGAGTTCATGAGTTACAATGTTTAGCTGCCATTAGTTTTTATAAATAGTCGTGACGTATATGCGAGACTTTTCTTTCCGGTCGAAACATTCTCCACACCTGTACGATATTGCAACAGGGGATAATAGTAGGTTTAGAAAATTCGCAATATGTCGCTGAATATGAGTTATTAGCGCCTGGCATCTTGTTGGAAAATCTTTTTATCTTATTTACAAATTGGTTCCATATTATGTACATCGATTATTACGTAAATTTAAAAGCGGTTGATATTACGAAAATTGTAAAATTTATAATTCTTAATTAGTAATATTAAATATCAGACAATATTAAGCAATAAGTTAATTAAATTATTTTACAATGGCAAACATTATTTAACAATGGCAAACAAAAATATATCATTAAAATGATATCTTTTACGTCATTTAGCTTAATTTAATTTAAACATAAATTCTTCTTTAAATTCTTGACGAATACTAATATCTTTCTATTAAAAGACTTTCTTATAACTTTTTCCAATGATAACTGTGCCAATGAAACAATTGCTTAAATATACACACGTGTAAAACAAAAAATATATTTGATAATAAATAATTCAATAATTCATTCCATTTTTAGAGGATAACTATGATAAAAATTAAACAAACAAGCTAAGCTCATGTGATGCAAAGTAAAATAATAAATAGAGAAGAACGAACAATAAAAAGATATAGCAATGAGAAAAATTTGTTTAAAAGAATTTAATAACAATAATCTATTCGATATAACATACGTTTCGATTTAGTTAGTCTTTTTCGGTGTTTTACATATATAATAATAATAAAAAATAAAAAATATATAAATACTAAGGATGACACACAGTAATTAATTAGCAGGAAACCGTATTAAACGCGGAACAAATAAATCAAAATCGGAGGTCACACAAACAAATGAATAAGTTTTGTTAACAAAATACTAAAAACAAGTCTAGAAGCCAAAAATATATAACAATTAAACCGGAGACAATAAGTATGTGTATAAATTAAAACAAAGAATTGAAAAATAAATTAAGTTACAAATAGGAATAAAAATAAAAAATAATTTGATAACTGCGATATTGATGTGAGAGAAGATCCCGTAGAATTTCGCGATAAACGCGCACGTCGCCACACTGCAGTCACGTTGATTTAATGTGGTTTACAAAACGTAATCCCCGCACGTATCAACGCAACACGCGTGACTGTCGTGCCGAGGAAGAACGAGTGCCTCCGAGCGAGAGGGAAGACGCACGATTGTCGCTCAGCGAGTCGGCAGGCCGCATTATTTAAGACGCCACTGTTGTATGTCTTGACGCATCGCGAGTAGTAAAACCACGGTGTTTTCGTCCCGCCGCGACGAGTTATATTACATTTTCCTAGAGCGCGGCGGTCCGTCGCCTACTCGAGAGCTCGGCGAAGCGCCTTCGCGAAGATCCGCGGCGATTCGTCAAGCGAAAGTCTAAGTCACGCTGCGTGCGCTCGTAATTCTTGATTATGACGCATAAAATACACATTGTGCGAAATAACGGATGCGAAATCGCAGCAACGCATGACACGTTAGACACGCCCTCGTGCAACACGTGATAACTTGTTTAAGATGGAATGCACGAGCACGAGTAAAATATACTCCCATCGGTACATGATTTCTTCAGGTAGTATTGTTGTTGAATAAGAAAAACTTTTAATAAAAAAATATTAATTTTTTTATACAAATATTATCCTTCATTATTATTAATTTTTAATAATTTTTTACCTAATAAGTACGTTATTTAAAATTATACGAATTACACGATTATATTACACAAAATTTTTGCATTGTCGTCAAAAAATAAAACTTAATTGCAATGATTAATTTTTATTTAATTAGCAATTGTCATATGATATACCAATTAATCGTTTAAAATTCGTTATTATATTGTAATTATATGAACGAGATGACAATTCAGAAGACAATTCAGAGATTCAATTCATTTAAATCTATCATTATAAGTTACTTTCACATGTCGAAAGCAATTTTTGTCTCGATTCGTTACACAAAAATTAGATGACCTTTTACACAAAAATTAGATGACCTTTTTCCACATTTACCTGTCACGGTGGCAATAATAAGAACAATTGCGACGACTCGATTGCATTTGAAGCATAATGCCCGGCACGATTAAGAAACGCGCCCGGCTAATCGACAATTTCCTTCTTTCTGCTTTCGAATTACGTGCATGATTGCACGCTGCTGCTACCACAGTGCAGAAACAGATGTAATAAGTGGGAGAGACTGTGGACGGTGCTCGCGTTTTCTCGCAATGAGAGAGCGATAGATGCAAGGTGTATTTGTGACTGACGGTCACCCTTTTGCCAAGCAATGTTCCGACGAATTGAAGAACATACTCTGCTAAAGACAAAAAAACTTTCATTCGCAAAATAATGGATATTATATCAAAGACTTTCTAAAGAGATTTTGAAGAATGGACAATTACACATAAGGCAAAAAAATTAATGCAAAACTTTAATAATGCGTCAGCGTGTGGGTGTTTTCGAAATGGTTTAAGATCTAATAATTTATGAAGTTTTCAGCAAAGAGCTCAAATAAATTAAAGTAAAATTAATTTTCTACAAATTTTACACTTATTTTACGAGTTCTTATTTTTCAAATTATTTTTATTTGAACAAAAATAACATATGCTATAATCTAAAGTACAAAATTGCTGAAAATTATTCTCTCGGGTTGGAAGTCCAAAGATGAAATTTCATTATCTTCATGCTTCTGTACAACACGGAAACTCTGACTGCCGTTGCGCGCCTCTGGTCGTCATAATTTTTAAATATCGTTAAGGAAATTACGTATCGGTCGCTTTGTGTATTTCGGACAACTCGTTGGAATAGCTTTTTATTATCACCTATTTCACTCTCTTCGGGACAATATCCGGTATCGCCCGTAGATTTTATCTCTCGTGATGTAGAAGGTATATTTATACAAAATGGAATACGGTAGATACCGCGTGCCAATCCAACCGTTCCACCATCCTCACCAGCAACATCCAGAGCATATTTCATGCCCGATCTTTTTGCCACTTTCTTGCATCGCTCCTCATTACATTGTCGCTTTAGGGACTCGCTTCCTGGTTCTGCAACGTTGTTACTGTTCGAGCAATCTTACCGCGATCACAATAATCTCCGCCCACGATCTCTCACGATATCCGTTAGAGTCGAAACGGTTGTGCGAACGCGAGGTCTCGCGCTTGTCGCTTCCGGGCGAAATTCTTTGCAACTCAACGCGCCCAACGGACACAATACGATGAACGTCACGATCTTGGGACCTGGCAGGCAGGGGATCGAAATTCCACATTGTCCGTGCAACAGTCCGAGCTTTCGGTACCTACTTGCCGCATGGATGGCTTTTTGACGATAGCCTGTAGCGTCGGGCGCGGTTTCCGGTACTGCGGTCACGTTATTTCGTAAACCGAATGTTTCCATTTATCATTGTTTACTCAAATTTCCATTCGGAAATTGTCACATAATTATTTTTACTGGTATCCCAAAATTAATAAAAAAAACCTGATACTCCGAGTTACTCTTGAGTTTAAAAAAATAATAAAGAAACATATGACTTATTATAAATAGAAACATTTTAAAAGTTTATATTGTTATCTTAGCGTTCAGAGATATTCATAAATTGCTAACTTTTCCACAGGAATTTTAACTTAGAAAACATAGAAGAAAAAATTTTATATTTAATGCATATTTTCTTCTGAAGTCATATTTCGGCTGTTTCCACACAAATCGCGCTGTTGTCCGATCATACGTCATACGTAATTGGATCATTGATCACGGTAAATTCGCATAGGAGAAAGGTTTTACGATTATGGATCCTTGGCTTTATAGCGTAGCTTGCAAAAACGGTTACGATAACCGCTTCTCGTTGAATATCCCAGCGAATACTCGGCGCGACCGCGTGCGCGCGAGTTAACGAAGCGTTCGTAATTCGTAAGCAGCGTTCATTAGGAGTGCGTATGACCAACGCGCGGATTTTTCCTAGAGCGGTATTTCCTTATCCCGATTATCGGCCGATCTAATAGATCTATAATAAGTTTGCTTGCGAACGGCTTGCCCGCGACTTTCACCATGAAAATAGAGATCCTCGGCCACTTCACCCCGGTCGATAATGTTAATTTATGTTACGCAGGATCGGCGAGCAACGAGAATGCGCAACGTGCGTATGTCGGTATTCGGAGCCGCACAAAGACGATAATTTCAAGAATCTTAATCCAAGTCTTAAAAGCGAGTCGGCCGAATCGTCATGCGGCGAGTTTCGCGCGGGTGCCGTACCGGAATGGGATCGAGATAATAGTCTTTCCGTTAAGACATTATCGGTATGTTTGCGTATCAACCGGCTGTTCGGCTGTCGCATGAATGTACAATGTTCTTGTATCAATGTTTCTTGTACCGATACGCCTGATGCGTATCCGTACGTACGCGGGCTTATCTTATCTAAGTAAATATTATAAGAGAAAATGGGTTTATTTCTATTTAATTAATAAACGTAATGAGTATTGGTAAATTTGTTTGATACTAAAATCCTTCTATAATTATCTCTCTCCCCACAATTATGGCGTGTTACATGTATATACCATAGATCGAAATATAAAAAAATGAAGAACTGAATAGAGAAGAGCTTAGAGATACAGCTATGTTTGTAGATTACAAGATAGGGTGCCAAATAAATAATTATATTATCAAGGCGAGAGAGGAAGAAAACGATAATACTCTGTAGCGATATAGCAATAGTACAAGTACAAGTAGTCCTTTCCTGGGATTGTCGAACAAGAGATAATATCAACGTGCATATTTCTATAATTATTGCCGGTGTTCTTTGATCTACCTTAATTCAATTATATTCTCTCCTTCCTATTTTTTTTCTCATTTTGTGTCCCTTGCCTGTTTGTTAATATTACTTCTCTGGTATCGTTGCGAGCGTAAACGCGATCGCCAATAAGCTGATAACGAGATGCCAACGAGATGCACATGCAGGGCTATGTGCGTATACTTGATACGCTTGTCTTCACGACATCGGCAGAAAGAGAGGAAAAGAACAGTAGAACGATTCTTGCTCGAGATATTCACAATTTAAAGGCTTATTTAGAATTTTTCATATAATATCGTTCCAATTTAACACTTAAGAGAAGCTAAACTGCGATAATACTGAATGTATGCTAATGCTTAATATTAACTATAGCAATAATTAAATAAATACACAGTAAAATCTAAAATATGATATAAAATTATAATAAATATAAAAATATTTTTCAAAAAGTATGTTTAATGCCACTTTTATCAATGTGATTTAATTTCGATTTATTTTTCATCTTTTTTCGAAAATTAAAAAAAGATAAAGAGTAAATTAAATCGGATAAAATTAATCCGCATTGATATAAAATGACATAAGTACATTAATATTGAAATTATTCAACGATTATAGAACGTAATTACACACATACACATACACACACACACACACACACACACACACACACACACACACACACACACACATTGCTTTTTTTTTGCATAAGAGCATTTCGTATCATTTGTTGATATCAATAAATTTTCGTATTGGACAAAGACTAAATAAATATTGATCTCGATCTTGTGTAAATTATGCAATCTTCTACAATAAGGGCAAGCATTTCGCTTTCAGTAAATGCTACGCAAAAAAAAAAACTCTCTCTCTTAACTGACCTAAAAGCCCCGTCAACAGACTATTACGTTAAAGGACAGCGCCAAGTAGTAAGCTGGGAAGCAATAAATAACCGGCCAGTACAGCCAATTAAGCGAATTTCGAATGGAACGTGACCGCGCGGGAAAAGGGTTGGACATCATTAGGGGCGCGATGGCGATTAGGTCGACGTCGCCGAGCTCGTCGACTTGTAGGTTCCGGTGAACGGTAGCGAGATTCACCTGCTCCCGATGAAACAGCTGCTACCACTCCGTGCGCGCTTCCAAAGTACGGCGGTGCGGGGCTAATTAGTCCCATCGATGGCCCCAACGTTAATGACTTAGGTGCTGGCCTCCTTCGCCACCACCGCTGCGCGCGGCCTGTGAATTAATCGGGTCTTGCTCCGCTCCGCTTCTAGCAACGCGAGTGATAAAGTGCACGGATAAGAACAGAGGATATAAAGTTGCACCGATGCGATTACCGCGTCTGGTTTTAATAAAGTGTACACACGACTCTCCGAGTTATAAATTAACTTTGCAGATAGAGGAGTAATTGTACAATTAATATCAAAATTATTAAACGATTCTTTTTTTTTCCAATTTTTTTTTTGTTGTATGTACGCATATTTTGAAGATTAGACTAGATTAGACTTAAATTATGAAACTTTCTGCGGTATTCTTTACTCATTTTTCGTAAAAATATACATTATAATATTTGCATGTGTTATAGTATTATTATTTTTACTTTTACAATGTCGTGATGTCCATCCGGCTTAGCGCACGTAGCGTAGCGAAATGAATTTTAATTCTTTGCATGTATTAATTGCTTTTGAAGGGTAAACAGAGCGTCAAAAGAGCGGAACATCTTACGCACTGATAGAGATATAAATCAGGCAGCGCCATGCGTGCGAGTTTATCCGTGCGTTAAGCTTCGATAATGCATCGCCATGGCGCGAGAAGAGGAGAGAGAGCAACGCCGCTCACAAAAGATCGATTGCAAAACAATTTCGAGCAAATAGGCGCGAGTATAACATCCGTTTTTCAGTTTATCGTCACGCGGACTCGCGTTGCGTTGACCCGGTTGCATCCTTGCACCGCATTTCTGAATGCATCGGTCGCAGGCGTTGCTATGTTGGCGAGCCCGGCGGAAGAAATTAATAGAAAACACATTTACATCTCGCGTGTAGGGCGAGGGTGATAAACGGCTGACCATTACGTAGTATACATAAAGTTAAGGAGGCACTACTCGAACCTGTTCCCCCGCCATCGTCTCTGTTCCTTCGCTTCTTCCTCGATTACTCGTTACAAAGAATCTCTCCTACTCCTGCGCCATGGGGATGCTACGTCTTGAAGTTACGCGAGTACTTGTTGCATATATTTTGCATCTATCGTCCCACTTATCACGTCCCACTTATCACGCATTTGACAATTCTTCAATTTCAGGAATAAAATCATATTCAAATTAAAATTTCTGTTTTTTGAAATAATTGATCGATCGCTATTAATTAAAATTTAAAGAACTAGAACACCTATTAAGTCATCTAAAATATATGCTATATATTCCAATCTTTACTTTCCTTCATTCCTTCCTTCTAATCATACTTTTTTCTATTTTGTCGAATAATTGAATTACAACGTCGCTAGGAATATGACATATAAATGACGTAATAAGCCTATATATGACAATGATATGTGACGTAGGTAATGATATTCAAGCAGCAGCGAGCTCCGAGCGATAATAAATTCTCTTTTTCTCTGTCGCGAACTATATCTCAACGTCGTAACGCAGGCATTAACAACAAGTACAAAAACTAAATCGATTAGCTTCGGCCATGAGTTAAAAAGTATGTATGTTGCGTAACATTTTTGCTTGCCGTCCGCTCGGCGTTTAGACCGATAGTGTTTCTAAGCCGCCTGTTTTACACTATTAATACAATCATTTGTAAACGCGAACGTCGATTGTGCATTAGCATATAAAGTTTTCTTTTTTTCAATCTCGTTACACACCGGACAGACTCGTATGCATAAATGCGGGACGAAAACCGATCGCGAGATTCTCAAGAGCGTACCGAACCTATAACCTCTGGATCAATTAATCAAATTCTTCGATGGAACTTTATGAATTCCATCTGCGTGCACGTCGGTCTTTTGCTAACCACACGTCGATGATTAAAAAAAAAAAAGCGTCAACAACTAAATTAGTAATTTCTTACGTGCCGTAACAGTTCTATGTCGGCTTCAAATTGTTTTTGTCTCTTTCATATATCATTGATAGACGCATGCTAATGCTCCATCTCTCTCTCTCTCTCTCTCTCTCTCTCTCTCTCTCTCTCTCTCTCTCTCTCTCGAGCTTTAGCAAAAATCTACAGAAAAAAATTCATTTCTATACACGCTTGCTTGTAAAGACGGTTTTATAGCCAGATTTATAGATAAAGCGATTACGTGCGGATATTGGACGATAATATACGCGACGCAGGCGCAGGTGAGATCGTTAAAAAAGTATCCTTTTATAGTAGCGGGCTTCCGCCCTTTTCTCAAGACATCTTTCAGGCACCCTATAAACTCGACCGGGCACTCGAGATCGTTCCACACCTGTGAAGGAATGCCTATCGGCAGCTCGGGTGGACGCATATTTTCAAAGCGGCCCCAAAAAGTCTCCCGAACACCTACGCATCGGGCCCGGTTGTAGGTTCTAGGTCGATTAAAGTACCGGGCGATGTAACAGTTTGTCGAAGATGGTTTCTCACGGTGGAATTGGGCGTCAGAACCGGGCGCAGAAACCGTCAACGAAGGACCGTCCGGACGTGATTAACTATCCCGGCTATCCGTAATTATCTGTTGATGGCGAGGAAAAAGGAAAAGGTCCCTTTTTTTGCTTTCCCCTTGTTATACAATGCACGTTAATTTGGCGTAGGCGGTTACGAGAACTTAAACTTGAAATTACAATCATGCAATGTGAAATTACATTTCTATCAAAACGCTATTCCGTCAACGGGAAACGATGACATGTTTTTGTATAATTCTTTGTGATTGTATCAGGCATAATGTTGGTTATGATTTCGACTAATGTTGCATGAATAAAATAATTATTTTAAAGTACGTATGCATATAATACATAGCACATGTTATGATTCTGATTTATTATTGTCTAATTATATTATTGTAGAACATAATGAAATGGAGAAAAATTATTTAAATATTATATATGCATATTCATAAGCAAATATAATAAATATTTTTTATAATAATGCAGCGTATAAACGTGTAAAATGGAATAAAACACGATAGGCAACTTCATATTTTAATGAATAACTGATTATCAGTTAACTAAAGGAAAAAAAAAACAATAAATTGCTGCGTTAATGGTGAATAAATAGCATGATGAATTGTTTCTGTAGTTATATATTTTTCTACATAACTTGCTGTGCAACTTATCATGCAATAAAGTGTAATGTGTACAAGGCCCTAGAGTCTTAACTTATCGATTTGTGCGCTCGAAAAATTCCTGAAACCAACGTTATACTTCACAATTCTGCGTTCACCGGACTTATCCCTATTCCCGCATCCGTCCCGTCGCGAGAGCAAAGTCGGAAAAAAAATCCGTGGTATGCGTTACACGATAATAGGTAGTTAATCGCAAACGAGAGAGGTAACGTCGTTGGTGGCGGCCCGGTGGCGCACGTGAGGTATATCGAATGCGCATTAAATAAAGTTATCCGAGGAGGAGCGCGAGGGCGCGGTTTCGAAGTCAAGCTTCGATTTCCACAGTGGTTTATTTACGGAAGGTACTATCGGCCGGCGCGAATCGACAATACGTATACTACTCGAAACTTTGTTGTGCCCGGCATTACCGAGCCAAATAAACGATTCCGCCAGAACCGCGCGCCGGAATCGCCTCCGAGGATCTTACGTAGTCCGCGAGTACCGGCACCGCAACAATTATGGATATATCGGGCATGCGTTACCGGCGGCAGCCATACGTCACGGTAATGAGCTAACATATCTCAGTGGTACTGACAGTAGAACCGACTTCCACACGCCACTCTACCTAGGGCGGATATGCAGCCGAGGCCTGCTACCACGGGTGGCGTAATGATTTACGCGTCCCTGTCCCGCGGGCACCGTCAAAACCAATATCGAGAGGGAATTACTTTTAAAAGAGTAACCGCATGCTTTCCCCAAGGAAGTTGCACCGCATCGGGAATTTATGTACTACGTCATGGGGTTACATCATTGTCGATCCTACATAAATCTAATTTACTTCAATTATTGTAATCTCATTTGAACTCGCCGTGCAATAAATGATGTAGCTAAGTCAAGCTATCTAACTTCTACATTTTAAACATAAAACATTTGTTCATTTTTCTATTTTGTTATGTTATATAGATTTCTAAAAAATAAACCTAATACAACTTATACAACTATTATTATAATAGACGAATATGTTATAACTTTAGTCTGATTTATTTTTTATATCAAAAGAATTGCAAATAAAGTTTGAATAAAGGCACAGATATGTAAGAGAATAAACAGAATTAGGCGATTAAAAAAAAATCTCGATAAATGCAACAGCAACATACAAATCCGTTCTCGTGATGCAATATGGAACCGCGACCGATCGTGCGGTTCTTCACGGGCACGCTTCTCCTCCTTCGGGGCCGTGTCCGTTCCGGAGTGCGCGACCCCTTGACCCAGCGAGGAGGACGCGCCGCGCCGTGGAACACCCGTGTGGATAATATATTCCGGGTGTATTCCGAGGGAGAATGGGGGAGGGGGGGCAATTTTCGCGGGGCGGTGTTGCGTTGATTGCGGTCGTTCATCGCGGGTTCGCCTCCGTACCATCTTCTTCACTCACTCCCGTCCTCACCGCCACTTCTTCCACCCGCCTGTGCTTTCCTCCCATTCCCCGTCTGGTTCCCTCTCACCCATGCTCGCTCGTCCGTGGCCATTCTCCACCAGAATCTCTTCGTTCCGCGCCGCGAGAAGCGCGCGGCGGTGCGCGCTGCTACACTCTCGGCTCTAATTTGCGCACAGCGGGAGCGACGCAAACTAATGCACGTTGCGCACGCCGGGAGGGAGTCCGTAGGATCTTTGTCTTCGCGCACTCCCGCGCTAACGCGCATCCATCATCGTGCGGCGGGATCTTCCGTCGGAGAGAGAGAGCGGAGTATTGTCCGCCGCGAGTCGTTCCACCGGAACGAGGGCTGCCCTCTCCTCGGGAGAAGACTCTTCCAATGGATTTCTAGTATTCATCGCTATGTTTATAATAATTCTACGCGGATTAGACGATATTCTACATAATTAGACGTTTTGCATTTAATATGTGAGTGTACGTAATTTTACAGGAAAAATTAAAGAATCGTCAAAGAATAAATTATTATGAATAACATCTAGATAATTTTGCTTAGACTCATAAATGTGATTCATGAATGTTTAATAAAAATAAAAAATGGCTTATTTTCAGAACAATTTTATATTATTTCTCTTAAAATATTATTGTACAATAGAGATATGTTTCTCTATGTATTATAATATTTGTGCGCGTAATATCAGTCATTTAAAACATGTTTTGATAGATTAAAGATATTTTATAGAGAGAATTAAAAAATTAAATATTATGTTATCTTAACACAAAGAGAAATACACAAGCGACAAAAATATCTATTATTGCTTACATTTATGCATTTACGTGCATCAGATTTAGCGCGAATATTAGTTTGGATGGTACGTCAAGAAAAGACAAGGCCGATAATAATACCGGGAAGTAATAGCTGACAATATATTATTATCGGATAGATCGGCAGTTGTCATGTATAATGATGATGATAATTATTCAGAAAACAGTATAAATTATTATCTCTCGACGTACCACACGAAATAACATTTCTACATCTTACTTTGGCGAAATAATAAAATTAAAACTTTCAATGGATTATCTTTTACATGGAAAAAATTAGTTGTTAAAAATAGCAATTATGTTTAATTGAGTACACATCGCTGACCTTGAACAGAGACATTCACAGAGACATTCACGGAGAGAATCCTAAATGAAGCTTCTCCAGACAAATCTCTGGTTTTAGAGTCAGAAAACGATGGCCCTGAAGGCAATCTACTACAACGAGAATCCTCGCTCTTCAGCTTTTGAATCTCAAGTTTCAAGGTTCGGGTAGACAACCACCTGACTCGAAGCTCGAGGGGGTAATCAAACGCACGCAAACCGCGCAGTTTAACTTCGTTTTCGATTTTCTTCCAAATTTCCTTGTCCGTAGTTGACAGAGATCGAAAGTTTTGTAGGGATCAATAATGTGATTGTCGCTATTATTTTGTCGTATCCGTTTCAGTTCTTTGAGAAAAATTAGTTACTCCTCCTCCCTTTTTCTACTTAAAAAGAAATTTTGGAGAACCAGCATGCTACGACAGAAATATACACATAATGATACGCTGATCAGAAGTTGTAATGTAACATAGAATGAGGATGTAAAGAATGATTTCGAAATTCCATGCTCGATTTAATGACCGTCTTCGTCATTGAGACGCCACGGATAAACCGCGAACAAGTTCGAACTCATGTCGCTTCGTAGAAGCTCGGATCTACGATCTATAATGATATGCATATGAATCAACCATATGTTCGCAGCCTCATTTGTGTCAGTCTTCGCATATGTTGGCGCACGCATCGTTTTTCTTTCGGCGTAAGAGTCACGCATGCAGTGCGGTCGGACTTCCAGCTCGCCGATCTCGCAGATTTAACCAAGCCCTCAAGGTAAAACCCTTCGAAAACGCCCCGCTTTCTTCCGAAGAAATTTCGCTCGCTCGCTCATTATATCTTCCGTTATTTGACAGTCTGTTCGTCAATAAATCCTATTCCGTTTTCGATATAATAACGTTCCGCGTGTACGCGCGAGACGCGTATCACGTATCGATTTTGCTTAAAGATACTAAATGAGAAAAATGCTAATAGAAGATTGTTGCTAGAGATACTCTTGGCAATGCGATTAAACGCAATGATAAGCAAAAATGGCGTTAAATTTTCTTCGGAATCGTGCATCGTAAAGTGATCTCTCCCTAACGTCGACACGTATTGGGTATCTTTAGCTTCTAATTTTGTATCGCGTACGCTTATCGACTTCATTTACTCAAATAACCAGCGGCACGATCAGTGGTACGATCTTTTCAATAATCAGCAGCTTACGTCGTAATACGCGATACGCAAAATGCGATTAACGATATCAGCTGCGCGGTGTATTAATTGCAAATTTTGCAACGCCTCGGTCGAATTTTGACGCGCGTCGTTCTCGCTCTCTCTCTCTCTCTCTCTCTCTCTTAACTCGATTTTCTCATTAAATGTAATCGGGCATATTCGCGTGCAAAAGCACGCGCACGGGGCACACCGGTTCATTACGACAACTATTTCCTTTCATGCCCCGAAGCAAACACACGATAAAGCAAAAAATGCTAAATATCGATACGTGCAATTTGCACGGAAACTGCACCGGTATAATTACGCGGCGCTGATAATACAAATGGCTTTTTTCCCTCCACTCTCGTCGGACGACAAGACAGCTGCCATCCTCGCGCAGCGAAAGAAGCGGGCGAGCGCTGCGCTCACGCACGCACACGACGCGACGTCGTGTGCATTCCGTTTGATCGATCGATCCGCGGATCGATGGATCTTACGTACGCGAGAAACCATATTTACAAGCGCGCCTCGGCATCGCCGCGCGTTGACGATCAGACTCGCGATAATTAATTACGTCGCCCAGAAAGAAAATGAATTGCTACGGGTAGCAATAACAATGCTTAATGCTGTGGTTCGGTTATCGATGATGCTGCAAAATAAATACCACTTGTCAAAAAGATCATTTATCGGGGATTGATAATTGGCAGATCCATTCAAGCTTGTCCTAGGGTCCTTAATTATTACGGCCTCGTCGGGATATCTCATTAACATGTTATATTTTCGCTCGTTTATAATCTATTATCATCCCGCCGACAATGCAGATATTCTCAATCTTCTGCCACCCGTAAAGAGATTATATATCCTATTAAGATTAATATAATATTAAAAATGGAGATTATTTGCACGGTCATATTTATATCGTTTAAGATGTAATTTCGAGATAAAAAGTTCCAGGGTATAATCAAATTACATAAAAAATATAAGTATATAATCGATGAGCAATGACCAAGACAATTGCGCCTGCTCACGTAGCATTGTCCCGGTAATAACGCAAAACGACGGGCAACAAATCAACTGGCTGCCCACGCTATAAACGTCACTGCTATCCGCGTCAGACGGACGCGCGGAGTAAGCTGCTAATTAATACGTGAAAGTCACATAAGCCGTAGGCAGATATAGAGAAGTAAGATTCTATGGATAAACCATCTGATTAAGATACCAGCGACTAACGTTCCTGGAAATTCCAGAAAGGTGGAAGGAAGACGGGCGAAGCGCGGGATGGCGTTACACTCTCCTCTTTCACGGAGAACGATGCACGCGCGAGAGCTTGGAGCGTAGATTGTATCTCGCATCGAATCACTATCAAGGATCCTAGGATGAGCTTCCGCCTCGGCGACACGCGACGTTCTTTCGGCCCGCACCGTGTCTCTCCAATTACTGGCCTTTGACATTAATTTGTCGACCGGCTGACCAACGGTGGCCGCGCGCTGCAGCGTCACGGTGCAAGAGGAGAGACGACGATCGTTCGTTAACCAGGAAATGGAGACGTCCACGCGTGTGCCCGCGTCGACCCGAGTATATCTGTACGGCGGCGCGCGTTTATCACAGTCGGAGAAGAATAACCGACATTTTTCTCGGTGACAGACTCACGTGGTGGCGACGGCGGCAGCGGCCGAAGAGGTTCCCTCGTCCATCGGTGAATCGCCGTCGAAACGCCCCGCGCGAGTCGACTCGCCGTCGGCTCGTAATCCCCGATGATATATGAAGGGACCTCCTCGCGCAACGGGACCAACTTTTACCGAGAAACTCGGATTTCGAGGCAAGACGCGTCGGCGATACGCGTGGTGATGGCGTTTAAAGCCGCAGAGCTCTTGCCGAAGAGCGGTGCTCACTTTTCATTGTCAGGCATGCGACTCGTAAGAGACAGATGCATCGCAAAAATGTTACTTCTATCTTGGCTAATATTTCAAATAATTTCGGCAGTACGCATAATAAATATCATTATTCCACTCATTATGTGATAGGTTATTTCACATACAAATTTATTAATTTAATTTTATTAATTTCTTTAGTTTTAAATTAGCAATTGTATAAAGATCATATATCAATAATTAGATTTAAAGCAACATAAATTTACTGCAAGATTTTTATATATAAAGTTTACGTTTTTTAAAATATATTTTTTAATTTCATAAGATTTTATAAATCTTTAATCAGATCGAAATAAACATATTACATTGTATATGTAATTTTTCCGGTTTTAGTAATTTTTCTAGTAAAAATATGTTAATAAAATCAAGATTACATTACAGAAATTATATCTTCATTTTTCAGTTTTGATCATCACGAACGATACTTCGACCAAGAAATACTCGTTCTGGATATACAAAAAAAAATGTGTGTGCGTGTACACACGATACAGAGTAGACAGAGCTAACGAGCACATCATGCCATTCACGCTGCGTAAGAACAAAATAAGATGAAAACGGATAAATTGGTAAAAGAAGAAAAGCAAGAAGAAAAGCAAAAGAGGAAGACTTGAATATCTCTTCATGCTCAAAATTAAAATTAACAAATTATTAAAATTCTTGATCGATAAAATATCATTATTATATATAAAATTCCAAATAATAATCCAAAGAGAAAAAAAAATTATTTTACGAATAAAAAAAAAGTAAGAAATTAAAATTACTTTCAATATACAAATATAGTATTATCAGTAACACAATGCTTGTTTTATTAATTATTTTATGTTTATTTTTCCATTTTTTTTTTAAATTCTTAATTGTTCTCAAGGCGACAATGAAATAAATTGTAAAAAGTGTTTATCTTTCAACTGGTATGTAGCAAACGTAAGATACGTAATTCGCGACCCAGTCAGTAGAATGTAGAAAAATAATTGGCGCGAGAACCATAAATATAGCAATCGATCGACTATCGATGATCCTATCGACGATAGAGCGGTCCACCGAACGCTGCCGATCGCTTCTTTTCACTCATCGCGGTTGCAACTTTCATGCAACTGCGTGCACGTTTCTTCTTACCTTTTAGATCTGAAGCAGCGCTATACCCTGCGGTTCGCCGCAGTATCCAATAGTTATATACGAGCGCGTCATTATATCCAATCGATATCGAAAGTTTTGATCGGTTCGGCAGCTGGGAAGATCGCGAGAGCAGTCAGTACGCAGCCCCGATATCTCGCACGCGCGCGCATATCCGATAATACATATATATATATATATATATATATTATATATAGACGTACATAGAAAAGATATATCCATCATGCGCGAGAAGGAGACGTACGTGGCGATTGAGAGACATGTGGCGTCGAGATACATCCGCATCGCATGATTATCTGCCCACATCATTCAGCCGGGGCCCCGGCACGGCTTATCCTTGCGTAGGATATTGGTTTTGAATCTGATAACCGCCATTAAAGCGGCTTTCAACCCGTCGTCCCCGAGCTTGTCCGCGTAATGGAATGTAAGATAAGACGAAAACCGTCTCGCACGCGGTCTGCCACGGACGGTTTTTGATCGCTTATTTCGTGACGACTATGCGCGAATGGACATTAAACGTTGTTCGACTCGATCGACCCCGTATCTCTCATCTCTCGCTTCGTGAAAGGATTCTCAGCTGACTCTGTGGAATAATCGATTACACGCGCGACAATATTTTGCACTTGATAGAGACATCATCCCTTAACACTATGATAAAGATGTGATAATAATAGAGCCTTGCTGTCAAATAAGTTGTTAAAAATTGCGCCTTTGTATCGAATATAAGCGTGTAATCTGTTACAAATAATTTATGAGAATTACCAATCTGTTTGTTGTCGCATTGCAATCAATATTTGCAGTTAAATAATAAAATATAAAGTTTTTTTTATTTTGCTTTTAGAAAAATTTAATTTTAATTATTTTATAAAAGTAATTAAAGAAAGAAATAAACACAAAATAACTAGCAAATATTTCAGCATTACTGATATCACGATTTCAGTACTAATATCATTCGATTTTCTTATTTCTTTGCACCTTTCAAATAATTTTTTATTTTATTTACTGTTATTTTCTATCTTATTCTATTGACCAGAGATTATTTGATTCTCCTCACTTTAAATATGAAGAAATAAAATATTCATCTCTTCTTTATAAAACATGATGTGATGATTTACTTCTGATTGTATCAATAAGTTACGATGTTTGTACAATTAAATGTTGTTAGTGTCGGTTTTTCTTTGTACTATGCGAGATTTATGAGCGTAATTGTTTTCGGGATTAACATAATCAAACATTTAAAGAGACTCATATATACATATCAAAGTGCTAGATTATATTTTTAGAAACTAAAATTTTCATACACGTCCTAATAAATTATAGCGACCTAGTGATTTTGCTTTTTGATAAACTTGTTAACTCTTGATAAAACTTAATTTTTAAAGTTGATTTTATCGCTTTGAATGTGTGTTCCAAAAAGCATTATTTGTAATACATATAATAAAATTAAAATATCTAAGAATTAATATATGTAAAATTAATATGCGTAAATAATCATTTATATAAATAATAATGTATATTAAATAATAATAATTTAATTGAATGTGTAAAATGTAGAATGATAGATATTATATCCCATTTTTATATCTTTATATCATACAAATGATATAATAGATATTTATATAAATCTCTGTTTAATAATTTCATTAATCAATGATTTCTGTCGATAGCTGGCCATGTTTGTGTGTTCTAATTCCTATGTCATTAAAGATTTTCATACATAGCTATATTGTGATTCAACTCTTTCATTTCCCGTTATGAGAAACATTTCAAATTACTATCATCCAAAGTTTTTTATGCCTGAAGAGCCGGCGAGTCGTCTAACAGAGGATTCTTTCGGACTTCGAACTTTGAGTTGTGACAACCAGTCCATATGATGGATGGACAGTCGATTCAATCTTCGGCCCAATCTCAATATGTATACCCGCGCTCGAGCTTGATTTATACACATTAATGCGTTGACTTTTTTTTTTTTCTATTAAAGTCCATATTATGCGCGTATTGAGTGCCACGACAGAAACAGATATTATTAAATTAAACTTTATGCCTCTATAACAAGATGAACTCGATCGAAATTAGTTATCGCCATATCAGAAAATGTCTCGTGAAATATAAAGGTATGAGGGCATTGCGAGTTTTTAACACACTGACTCTCATCCACGGTCCTCATTAAAAACGACTGCCGGGACTAGCCGCGAGACTCGAAGTGTTTCTGTACACGCTGTAATCGCGAGAACAGATCTCGTGGAGCGGTAACGGTGGGATGAGGAGCGGACAAGAGCACGAGACAAAATTCGACGAGCACTTCGCGAGCTCGAGTGGACCGTATGAGAGTAAGTGGGCGGAATGTTCAGTCGTCGTGTCGAATCGCGTATATGAGGCTCGAGATCCTATCGAGATGACGCACTGCGTACGCACCTGATACTGGATCGCTCGCGCGCTCGTACGTAAAACGACGATTGTGCGAGAAGGAAGAGAGTTATTTATCGGTAGGTTTATTTTAGAACACCGCGCGAATTGCACGAGGCGAAATTAACTAGTCCGGTCCGGAATAATTTCATTTGTACAAAAAAGAGCAAAATAAAAAAGTTGCGTTTGGCAAAAAAAACTTGAAACTTCTCCTTTAAAAGAGTTAAATTTTTTTAGTTATTTCGCCTCTCTTCAAGCATTATTAATGTAAAATGTATTAACGTAAAAACGATATTTCATTTTAAATGATGCTATGTTTTAATAAATGAAAGTTACAAGTGGCAAATTAATGCAGCGTAATATAAAATACTTATATTTCACGGGAAGCTAATTATGACAAATAGAAAACGTATTTGATGAAATAAATTAAAAGAGAAGTGAAATAATTGCAACTTACTAGGATATAATATTTTTGATCGACTTTATTAACGAGCTTCTTCCGTTACATTCTCGGCTCCATTAATTCTACGATACATTTAGTCGTAAAAAATATCCATTCTGCCAAGCCAACCGTATAATTAGCGACATATTCACAACTTTATCATATAATTTTGCTGCGACGACGCACGTACAAAGTCCACTACGTACGCTAATTAGGACTTAATACCCGATGAGTTTCTTCGCGCCGACCGGATAGGGATTTATGTGTGCCGCGAGAATAAATTCATGATTCGTTAGGAAATGCTGATCGCCTCGAGCATGTGCACCATGTGCAATCATATGTAATCGGCAACATGTGTAATCGGCATGTACTTTGTAAGAATCACTGCTGGTGGTAAATCCATTTGATCTATGAAAACTCAATACCTCCCACATGACATTGCTCAAAGTGATGAACTGCCAGGATCAGTTACGGATTGATCTTTATACAAACATGCGCAATCCAATCACATCGACTTTAAAAGTTTCATAAATCCGACGATAAAATTATCGTCAAATTATCAATATTGAATAATCATGTAATTATAAAGAAAGTAATTAAGTAATAAAGAAAATTTTTATCAATATGGTAATACAGTAAGTAATACTTTTAAAAAATGTTAAAAGCACATTATATACAAAAAAATAGAAGATATGATCCTAGAAAATCGCGTTTTGCAACGTTAGAAGGTATGGGCAAAGTTACGCAATCTCTTTAATAGATTCGAAATCTCTAATCATACACGCAAACTAGGCGTGCTCATTACGAGCGCCGTACCAATCGCAAAATTAGATACGTTTCACCGCGGCAAGAATGTGGTGGGCATCAGCATCGGCAATTAGTTCGGTCAGAATGAAATTTCAACTGCGAATCGGCTATGCAAGATTAGCAACGTTAATCGTAGTGGGTATTGCAAATCACAGCTTCCTATGGATGACAGCAATAATATTTTCTATCCTATCTGCTTCAATTCTTTTCCATCCGCATTCTTACCCACCCGAATTTTCATAGTGTTGTTATTTAGCGTTACGATCAAAACTATTATTTAAATCTCATCATGAATCAGATAAGAATAATGTAAAAGATTTAGAAAAAAATGACGTGAGATCCGAGCGAGATAATAAATTTTTCGCATAATCATTATATCAACATTACGCAATGCACAAATTATTATACCAATATAAACTTTAAATATTAGACATTGTATATGAATCTGCACAATTTATCAAATACAATAATAGAAGCAAATTTAATGAGCAAATTTAATAATCAACGTAAATGAGAAAATTTAATATAATAATACTTTACTTATATTAAAAGTCAGGATTTAAATTATTTAAATTTAAATAAATTTTCAAAAATTTTATATAAATGTAAAACGAATATAATTTAAATTAAAGTAAATTAATAATTTATGATTATATTCTACGATGAAACATTTACTGAATTTCACGTCATATTAAATTTTGCTTTAACTCATGTAAAGCAAAATTATGCCAAGTTATTAATTAATATAAATGGATAGGTAATATGATTAGGATTAAATCGGCACACTTGTTATATAATTTAATATTACTTTTTGTTATTTGTTTATTTACATTTGTGATATTATTAAAGAATTTCTGAATATATGTATATAAATATACATATCTATTATATACCAATTTAAATATTTAATCCCGGTAAAATTTAGGAGAGATAGGTAAATACAAAACATAATAAATGTATATTTTTATTATACACTATATATATATATATAAACATTTTTTATAATTTTGTTTCAATTTTTATTGAAAAATATATATCGTGGAAAGATTTAAAAATGTTTTTAAAAAATACTAATTTAATGTAACTTTAATGTAACTTTCTTTACGCGATTTTGTGCTATTTCTGTTACTGTTATTTTAAGAAATTCGAAAATTAAATAAATTTAATAAATTCTCTCTATTAATTTCCAAAGAAAACTTAATAAAATAAACATTATTTTTATATGTTGCACGTATATATTTAATTTCTTAAAATGTTAAGTTATTTTACTTATACTTTTTTGCGAGATTATTTGATAACTTTTAAGTAATTAATACAGGCATTTCGCAATCAAAATAAAAAAGATAAAATAATAAGGCGTCGACACAATAAAGTCTATTTCACGAGCTCTATGTATCTGTATAACTGCATTATAATATAATAAATTAATAAATGATATCATCCCAGGATTAAATATATACCCCAAATTGTTTAACCCTATCCATTTTAGGGCAACGAATCTGTGAAGACATATCCAACTGCAATACTTTTATAGTGAATATAAAAAAATAATCTAAATAATATAAGTTTCATAGATTTGTTACCCCAATAAAAAAGATTCGTCACTCACCGATCCGACGCGCAACAGCGGAGTAAATCTGCTACGTAGCTACGATGATTCTGTAACACAAACAGAACATTCAAATTATAGCAAAATATTAGATAGATAGATATTTAAAAAAATAATTTTATGCGTATCAAATTTCAATTAGATATTTATTAAAATAATTATATAATTTTCAAAAAAGATCTCTATATAAATAAACTCATATAAAATGTTAAACTGTTTTTTTTTCATGCACTATAAATTTTTAATTATCGAAATTTTAATGATTTAAACAAGTAAAAAAACGATTAATGTTGACAAGAAATATATACTTACCGCAAGGTTGCTCCGCCGGTGCCCGATGCCTCTCCTAGGTCTCCTCCTCCTCTCAGGATTAAATCCTCTTAGATCGTCAGGTTTCCTTGCAGCACAGGACACTCGCGAATTATTAGAATTGCGCGCGGACTAATTTTAAATAAAAATCTTTCGCACGGTACTTTACGGCGTTTACTTACTCCGCGAGAAAATATCAAATTTCATCGGTCCAGTCAGCATCCGAGCTTTTCGGGACATACGGTAACTCCTCAAGCAAGTTAATGCAACCTATTAATAAACTTTACTACATAACAGCTATTTCACGACTCGTTGCTATGCTCTGTTGGTATATTATTAATAACAGTAATATTACCTAACATTAATATTAATGTTATTAACAACAGTGCAACGGGTACTATTAGCTTCTTTGGGAATTCCGTTAGGGAAGCTAACTCCTCAGAATATTGAGTCCAGGGAGTACCCAGGGAAGAGTTAATGTTTATATATAATACAAAAAATCGTGAATTTCAAAGAAATAAATTACGCGAAATGTGTATGTACATATGTAATATTTGTTAAAAAGCCGTTTCTATATACGTTTATAAATATAAATCGTTAATCAATAAATATTTATTATTATATTTATATATAATACAGCAATGTTCGGTATCATTTATCAATGAATAAATGCGAAGAAACGCGAAGTGCTACCTGCCCCTACGAACGCCTGTTAAAGAATGGTAGCGTGGTAGCGCTCGTAAACAAGGACACGCGCTACGCGTCGTATGTACACACGGCGCGCGCAGCCAAACAATTCTCAAGGTAACAAAAATGTGTGGAAGGCGGAAATATTCAACAATATTATGAATAGTATCTAGCCGATACACGAAGTGCTATAACGTCTTTTGATAACTTAACATTGAATACTACAATTGTTATTAATTTTAAATACCTTCTATTCTGAATAATCTAGTATCGTGCATTTATTGTTATTTTTCTTTAATAAATTGGTTAGGACTTATCAAAGATAGATACGTAGATATCTTATATGTGTTATATGCTAAACAATTATTATAATAAAATAGCTGTCGTTATATTACGGAGTATTATGCAAATTACGATAAAATCCATAAAAATTTAAATATATTTAATATTAAAGATATTTAGATTAGATCATTTTTATAAAAATAATCATTCATAATTATAGTAAATTTATTATTAAATGTATATCGTTTTAATTACAATAAAAGATATATAATATAATATGATAAAATTATAAACACACTTTTGCCGATATTAATCAATATGTTGCAAATTTTTATATTCCACACAACATTTAATTAATATATTGTGAATATAAAGAGTTAATTTCGTAGATTAGTTAGTTTATTAGATTCGTAAAAAGACCGTGTAAGACTTTAATTGTTGACGCTTTTTCGCGATATTGATTGTTCTTTTGCTTTGCTCACTTCGTGTTACAAGTATAACTGTCAAATGTTAAGTAATGTGTGTAAGTAAATGTGTGTAAGTGTTAGTATGTATACTTGTATAAAATTTTAGTGAGATTATATAACATATGATATAAATATTTTATACAAAATATATATAATCATTCAACAATAAATGGCGCGTGCGAAGCACGCGCTTTGTAATGTTCTAATAATAATAAAAAAAGTATGTAAATTTCCTATGTAAATTTGATCCTGTTACGCCCACCGATTTCCCCAAAAAAACGCAATCTGTTTCTTGGCAATTTATCTGAAGTTGATTTATTCATCGTTGATACCACGACATTAATCCAACCAAAGTGCGCGGAATTTATGTGCATGTCGGTTCGGATGCTGAAGCCGAGTGCTGCCAACGCGCCAACAGGAGGATTAAACAAAAACGCGGGACAAGCTTGCAAAAAAATTGCACGGAAAAGAATCGGTAGCACGGTGTGCTCGTTACCAAAACGAAGCGGCCACTTGTAATTGACGATAACGCCGAGCGCAGTCGGGAGAAGAAGGTGGGAGGGAAATATCAGTGAGGGGGTTTAGTGCCTTCCTCGGGTATAGAAGGAGGGTTGATTATTATTTACGCCCGACAGGAGAGTGTAAATCGTCGTACGAAGAAACCCGCAAAACATCAGAAATTCTACGCCGTCCAGCGTGCGAGGCGAGCTCTCGCAAACCCACGACTCCAGGAAGTATCTTTCGGCGCAAAAAAAGACGAATCCCTGTTTTTACGGTGTCTGCTAATGAAAAATTTGTTCTGCCTCCGGAGAGAAAGGGCAAGAAAGAGAAAGAGAGAATCGTTCGATCTTTGCCACCTATAATATTTTACATACGTGTTATTGCATGCCTGTAAATAACAAAGTTATGAATTTAACTCGGCAAAAGTCTCGATTTCCAAATTGTCCTTTGGATATTCACGATTTATGTCTTGTATGTGATTATATATATGTATGTATGTATATTACAAAACCTTCTTATTTATCAACTTATTATCAGTGAAGTAAGGTACTTTTTCAAATAAAATTCGACAACAGCTATCGATCTTGTCGTCCAAAAATTATTGCATTATCGTTGATTTCCATTTAATTTCGCGTCTCATACCCAGAGCGTAATTTCATTAAAGAGGCAATACGTAATAAATAAACTACATTAAGTAGATTTTCATCGTATTGGACACCCGCAAAGCAGAATAATTATATATTAGAGTCGCTTCTTTGCGGCCGTGTTTAATTTCCTAATCAGTTGGTACAGATCTCTCATACTCTGTCTTTCTCTCTCTCTCTCTCTCTCTCTCTCTCTCTCTCTCTCTCTCTCTCTCTCTCTCTCTCTCTCTCTCTCTCTCTCTCTCTCCCCCTTTCCCTCTCCTTCTCTCTTTCTTCCGTCGACACACCCTGAATCGAGGCAATTAAAAAGTCGTGGGCCGATTTTTACCGCCGATCGACGCATTCCTACTAACTTTCTCGTTAAATCTTCAGGAGTATGTACGTAACACTCAGCAGCCGGCAATTGCCGCCGATCGATCGTTTCGTAAACCAACCAGGGATCGTATTTCCGCGTACCGGCGAGTTCTCGCGTCTTATCGGCCGATCTGATCTCGCGCAAAATTTATCCCTTATCAACCGGTTGCCGCGCGGCGCATCACGTTCTTTCTCGCACTGCGATAACAGATCGGGATAACGCATCCCAGGCAAGAGCGATATTACCGGATGCCTTCCACGCGCCCGAATGACGCGCCTACCGTGCGATGTTTCCGACCGATATCAAACGTCAGACTAAATACGGACTGCGAATCGTGAATCGTTTTTTTTTCCTCGGCGTGGATTTACTGAAGTGCACACGCTGCCACGTGTTCACTTCAGCATGGCCGAACGACGCCGTTAATTTTGCGAAATTACCGTGTAAAATCGCCGCGCTGTCCTATCCCGGCCCGACGACCGGTCAACAATGTTAACTTTCGCACGTGGTGACGTGGCGCGCTCGACGAATGATGGAATGCGAGATGAGCGATAGATCAAGATACAAGACGGCACCAGCCATGTGTCCTTGCCACCTGCGCCATTGCTGATTAATTGCCACTGACGTGCGCTCGTTAACCCATCGCTCGGTTCCCCGACGCTTTTGCCTCCACGGAGATATGACAAGCGACAGCTTAGCGAACTCGAATTGCGGTTTGTACAACGCGCCGATAGCAATTATTGATATACGTCTCTAAATATCATCGCCGTAACGAGGTATCCGGGGGTATCCGGACAATCCGAGCGGCCGAGACGGCGAGTCGACGTTTCGATATCGATCCGTTCGTCAGCAGACATCCTCTCCTTCACCGACACGAGATCAACGGTACGCCTCGAGGTTTTCAGGTAACAGAGCTAAGGTGGACGATTCATTATGCATAATATTCACCTGCCCGCGGCAGAATCGGTAAAACGCGCGACGAGACGAGTTCTCTATGTGAAGAAAAAGACTTAGAGCGGAGGCAAACGCGGACGAAGAAGAGGGCACACATCGCTCGGACGCCAATGCAGTAACGTAGCCGATTTTACGGTGGTTCTTACGAAATAATTACGACAATGTGCGCGTAAATATCTATTTAAAGTGCGTACACCTGTGCGGAAGAAAGAAGGAGCCAGCTTAGTTGGGGGACGCTCGTGAGGCTAATTACCAGGGTTAATTGAGCTTACCTTCCTTCTCTCCCTCTCGTCACGCGCAATCAGCCGTTCGGGACGCGCCTCTTTAATGATCGAACTCGCTCAAATATCACTCGCGTCCAGTTCACCGCGATAAGAATCGTTTTGCGGCGGCGGCGATGGTATGTCGACGGATAAATATACGAGATATTCCGTTCTGAAAATAGAAACCGCCTGTCGCTGTCGATCGAATATATATTTTATGGAATTGGCATTGAACATTACATTAAACTAAACGCACACGTGTTCTACGTCTTTCTTTACGTTACGCATGTTGACGTAATAATTCTTCTAATGATACGTTTTCGTTAGTCGTTGAATCTTATAGTACTTAATGAATATTGTCTTGTTAGTCTACAACTAATATATATATAGATTTATAGCTGGAGAGGATCACTCCCTTTTATAATCGTCAAGGTGAACGTCGACCGATCGCTCGATAACCGTGCGTACGGCAGGTGTTCCGCGATCTTACAGACGTCAAACCCATCGCGATCGAACTATGAACGGGGCGGTTGAGAGTTGTCACGATGTAATACGGTCTATTGTCTTTCATTGTGACGCGATCACTGGTCAAACCTTGCCGCGAGCACCTGCTACTCCCGAATAATATTTAAAAGTCTATCCAACCGTAAATCTCCCATTTTGTGTATACAACCAAAGGATCTTTAGTTTTCCATTTTAAATTTTAGTCACCTCTTCGTCCTGTCTATTAAACTTATATACCTAGATCTTCGAATATATAAGTTACGATTAAAATTTCGAATTATTTTCGAGCCAATTAACTTGAAATAAGAAAAATTGAATAAATGCATTATTATTAAAAAAATTTTAACTAAAAATATTATATTCATTATATTTTAGATAGTAAATACGATTTAATTAAAACTTAACGTTGCTGAGTTTGCGCATAAAAACTGCACTATTTAGGTAAAAAAAATATCCGGAGTAATACATTTCAAAGTTAAATTTCTTTAAATGTCATGTCATTGCGCCTTTTCTAGATGTAATCATGCGTGTAATACGGACGCAATGACGCGTGGCAGATCAGATAAATTGATTAAACGATCATGAAGGTGTTCAAAGATCGTTGCCACTGACGATACGGGTTCATAGGTTCGTTAGGAAAGTCGTTAGCAAAAAATCATGAGAACTTCGCGTGGAAGGCCCGTCGATCGACAGGCGCGGGGTTTGGGTTAACGAACCGACGACGACGGTCCCACGGGACTTGCCTCTCTTTCGCAACTTTCGGTCCCAGAGTATGCCGAAGCCCATGGTCGACGAACGGCGCTATTATTAATATTTCATACAGTTTATAGGCCGCTGAGTGGCAGCGCCCGCTCCATTCCGCTTCTCTTCCTCGCCTTCTTTTCTCTCCGTCTTTTTTTTCGCGTCGTTCCTTTTTTACCCCGCGTGTTCCTGTCCCGTCGCTGCCGTGTGTCATCCACGTGGACCATGCGCATCTGCGTAATATTGGCCTCGCCAGTGGAATCGTATAATGTTAAACGCTAGACAGAATCGAATTTCCAGCCTTTCAACGGGACCAGATTATAAAAACGGATCGCGAGAGTCGAATGAGTTATTAATATCTCATGCGTTTTATAAGTCGCCGAGTGTATGTGTTGTGTGACACTGTCCGCCGTTATTTGCCACTTCACGCTTGTGTTCGCAACGCTTGTCGGCCGCCCGGTACTTTATTGCTTCCTCCATCTTCGTCCTTTGGACATCTGTATGCGTCATCTCGCAGATTTTTTTATAATCGATGATGTCTAAGTGAGAAAGATCGCGTGCAATAAGTGGCGTCTTTACGGCCGTCTCGCGCGTGGACCATTGAATAGCATTGCACTTTGTACCTCGTCATTCTCGCTGAACGATTGTTGTTCCGACACGATTGAATCGCATATCGAAATGATACCCTTCACGAGAATCAATTATCACTGGGTGAAAAGCAAGAAAAAACTGATTTGTTGTGTACTCTGATGGGACCTTTGATTCGTATTATGCAATGTACATTACGCGGAGAATACTACTACCAAGAATAATGGAAATGTGTCATGTATTCTTGGAATTTTTATAATAATCTTGGTTTCCTTTAGTAGGTTACAGTTAGAACACAAATATTTAAATCTATTTCATATTTGAAAAATATGAAATTATGCAGCAAAATTATTCATGTAATGTTAAAGTTTTGAAAATTAACATGTAATAATTATTATTTGTATTAAAATAATTACTATAATAATAAAATGAATTAAAGAATAAATTATCCGATACACAAAGGCTTTGATAATTTCAACATATAAGATGTAAACAAATATAATTTTGTAATAAAAAATTATAACAAAAACAGCGTTAAAAATTTGTCAATTAAACTCTTTGTAATTAAAATTATGAAATTCTAACATATTTTGTTATTATCTGAAGAACACTAGATACCTCTTTTAATAATTATTCAAATATTTATTCGTCAAGTGATTGAAAACTTTACATGTATTATTTACAAGCTTACTCTTATGCTAATATATATATTTCATCTAAATGTCCAAGATAAAAAAGTTAAAGCATCATTAATTTTTCGCGCGCCGAAAAGGTGGAGAATTGAAATGAGCGTGAATATTTAATCTCGCCGAGCGAACGTTTTGGTGAATTATTAGAAATGAAAACCTTCACTTCGAGTTCATGACGCTCAAGATAAATCGATTATATCAGCGCGGAGAATGCGCTTTCACCGAGATACAAGTAGTATGCTAGTCACCCACGCGATTTATCACGGAAGAAATTTTATTTCTTTCCCAGAAAAAGAAGAAAAATAATAGAAGAATATTAAATACTGTTGAATTTAAGATTCAAGAGAGGTCAATCTGCATTAATATATAATTATTATAAATCCAACATATATAATGGAAACTACCGTTAGCGCATACGCGAGTAGTTATTAATACATTATAATGCCATTTGGGATTTCAACGCAGCATCGAACATCAGCCACAATCTCCGAGAAGTCAACACAGCCGACAGCCCATTAAGAACAGTCACAAAAACGTACCACATTAATTGAGTCAGCTGATCGCTACAGTTACGAGGTCGTATAAAAGCCTATTCCCGACTTATTTACGAAAGCGATAAAAGGCCGAAAGGTCTAACGGATCGGTCCAAACGTGGATGCTCCCTGGAAGTCACTCGATATCAGCTTCTCGCGGAAGCGGCCGCGATTCGCAAAAAACTCAAAATTTACGTCCTCGTGATTATGCACCGTGGCTCGTTAAAGCGCGCGTCTCGCGGGGTCAAAAGTGGCCGTGAGCGCGCACGTGGAAGAGAGTCGAGTTGCGAGCGACGCGAACGAACGAGAGAGATCGAAGATGCGAGAAGAAGGAGGAGCGGGTAGGGGAATATTGCGCGCGAGAGACCGACAGATGGACTTGCATCGATATGCGTTTTAAGGTGCATACTCGTGCTGGCTTGCCGCTCGGACGAGGAGAGGGCGGTTCGTCCCATTTACATCGAAGGCGGCACGCGGAATGGCAGTCGAAGGCACGAAGGCCGGCAGCAATAAATAACGTAACTCCGCCCAAAATATAAATTGAACGCTACCGGTGTGTGGTCCCCCCTCCCCCTCCCCTCCTCCCGTATATGAGTGCTCCCATACGTACGTATGTGGAAATACTGCGCCGCATTATGCCACCGCGGCTACCGATCTCCTTTGGTATCGGCGCATTTACCGGGGTGCCTTGTGCCGCTTCCTTGTGATGTGTATGCACGTCGTGCACGTGTGTTCCCCGTGCACGACTTTAAACGCACCGATCTGCGGTAATATAGGAGTGCCAGCGTCACTCGGAAACGAGATCGCGCAAATTACCGTGCACCTTCGCGAGAGATTTAGGACATTAATAGCTTGGCTATCGTCACAATTTTCGCATCTCTATCATATTATAATTTATAATTTATAAAATAAATATTAATAGAGGAAGATATGTAATAATTACACGTCTGAGTCTTTACGGTGATTTTATCACCGCCATAAATACGTAAAATACAGGATACTAGGTATGATATTAATTACGTCGGCTTTATCAATGAAATCTGTCTGATATCAAAATTTAATCGTCGTCTTGAGCATTTCTCGGTCACGTGGCTCTCCCGTTAAAATATGAAATGCACGGATAGAGAGAAATGGCGTTACATAGAATTACTCTCCGTACAATATAAACGACTGAGAAGCAATCTTGGTACGCGCTTCTATGCTCTCGAGAGAAGAAAACTGACGGCGCGGTGATCGCGCTCGTAGTATCGTGCGATCTATGAAGGAAGAGACAATGCGCTTCAGATCCCATCTGTGTTTCCCAGTTAAATCATTGATCCGTAACCTCCGCGGGGTACGGAGAACCAACCATGGAGAACCTTCGGTACTCCTGTCGATCTGATTTTAGTTCCCGCTGCATCTCGGTCGCGCTGACCGCCGTACGCAACGACGATATGTAACGGCTAACAATGAGGGCAACATTAAGACGTATAAGACTATATTCTGACTTCCCGCTGGCTTATTGTCTCGGTACAGTTATCGCGACTGTGCGCATACGTTTGTATCGCCGCTCAGCGAGATGATACGAGTAATAAGACCGCGCGGTAGGAAAGGTAACAGCACGGTACTGTATTCTCTCGCACTCGTAAGTAGGTATAGTCAGTATTTAAGTATATTCAAGTATGTTAATTTATGCGCGTCTGGCAGAGAGAGAGAGAGAGAGAGAGAGAGAGAGAGAGAGAGAGAGAAAGAGAGAGAGAGAGAGAATATTGTATAGTTACGTCAAATTATACTTGTGATAAAAAAAGATTTCCATTAGTAGGTGGTATCCCCAGTGATTGTAATTAAAAGAAAAAGGAAAACAAGATTCTGTTAAATTACGCAAATAGCTAGTTAAAAAGTAATATTACTGCTATCTGACTTGTGGTAACAGTGGCTCTCTTATGACTATAAATCATTTTTCAGTCACCAGAGCGATCATTACGAGATGTCGTAACTCAAAATAACTTGCCAATATACTCTGAGCCAGTATACTCTAAACCTTGTTGTTCTTAGATCAGTAATATAATGTTAAATAGTAAATTTCTACATGCGACGATAAATGCGATAAAAAGGAAACAATAACGCAATAACCGCGGCCTGATAATTAATCCGTCGAAAGTCGAAAAAAATGACGTTGCGGATTTACGGCACCACGGACGACGTTCAATGGACGACGTTCGATTAAGACGACCGGTAATTTACGCCACCCATCAAAGGAAGAAAAAAAGAAGGGAAGACCGCGGCGATATTTTTTCCCGTATGCAAGTTCGTGATCGGAAAGTGTGGTATTATCCAGTGATAACGAGCCGACGTAGATGCCTCGTTACAGCGCGCGGTAATATCGCATTAACCACGACGGTTTCTCTATCGATGGTTTTCTAAATTACTGTATGCCTTATCCTTAACCGGGGCTCTGATTTCCTGCGTCGCGTTAGAGCGGAGAATGAAGGACAGGACACGTCTTGCAGGAAACAGTGGGCGCCGGAGATACGGGCGCGTCGATGGGCGAGATTGAAGAAGTCCGGGTAGAAAGCTGCGAGTATGCGGAAAAAAGGAATAAACTCGCGACCGCGAGTTCCCTCGGCGTCCATTGGCTTCGCCTTAATTGCCTCTCCCGGTTATTAGTCCTCGGACGTGTGTATATAGCGTATATATTCGATATCGCGCGCGTATCCGCGGCAACCGATAAG